>NW_009600081.1:19361-26060 GCF_000690535.1 Cariama cristata
GTGTTCCAGCCTGGACCTGGACGGCCGTAATGCCAACGGTGGTGGCATCTCCCAGCCCTCCGGCAAATAACCCCATCAATTCTCAATCAAATCCCTGGCAGCATGGATGTTGCAGTCAAATGCGGTAAATTGATTTGCCATAAGTCATATTTACTGTCTCAGCCATAAATGTGTCAAACCCAATCTTTTTAACCATAAATAATACCAGAAATTCCCCCTTTTTTTTTTTAGAAGCCTCCACTACAAAACCTCCAGCAGAGAACTGGAAGGTCTCTATTGAAGGGTGGGGGTGGCGAGGTTGCACTTACAAAAAAAGATCTGATCCAGACAAGTTTTGCTTCATCCTCCGGGATGCACCGCAGACGGGGAAGCTAAACGGGAGGCGGGACGGTGGTGGCTGCAGGATAACCCAGGCTTCGTGCTGGAGGAAGATGCAGGTCACACACACACACACACACACACACACACCCATTCACAGCACTCCCCAGCTCTCCCCTGCAAAGAAAGGAAGGTCAAAAGGGACAGCTGATCCTAATTATTTTGAATTGGGTTTATTTATCCTTCAGCTCCCAGGGGAACCGCATGCCCAGCACTGCTATCGACAACCACGAACCCATGGATACCTGACGCTTCATTTTGGGAGGATTCAGTAAAAGCACAAGGTGACTGGCTCCGAGACGGGCTGGCAGCACCTCCCTGCTCTGTCCCCATGTCCCGACCGGTGCCAGTGGTGACTTGCAGAGCTCCCTGCAGCTGTGTGGATCTCTGCCCCACAAACACGGATTTGAGCACCTTGTTCCTTGCTGAGGCCATCACTTCCAACTCTTTCAGTATCTTCATTCCCACTAAAACACCCAGAGCACCACCAAATCCAGCACACGGCCTAATATTCTGCTCTACATCACGTCTGCGAGTCAAATACATCTGCCTCCAAAATGCACTCCATGGGCTGCTGCAAAACCAGTGAGAGACAGGACTACGGTAATTGATGTCAAACTGCCCTTTCTGCCAGCGTTTCGGGGGCTGTTCTGACGGTACCACTGGAAATCACAGCTCAGGTTTAAGAGAAAGCTCTCCCTGAGAAGGCGACCGAGCTCCTGTCCTCCCCTGCCTATTTGAGCAGCGGTGGGAAACATCTCCCCCCACACCCATCACCTCCTCCCAGTCTGTCAGGAGCATCTCGACGGTGCTTCTCACCTCCCCTCTCTCTTCCTTGCTCTCTCTTCTCTTTCCATCACTCTCCCATCACTGCTGACAGGATCAAAGCTCCCCACCCATCTAGTTAATCACAGACAATCATCCCTATTTCCATGGAATCACACAAGAAAAACAGGGTGTGCGGCTGCAGGAGTGGTGCTTTCCTCCGGCACGTGGGAAAGACCACCAGTCCCTTCCTCCAGCCCTTCCCAGCCTCTCACTGTCCCACCACAGACATCACCGACTGAAGGAGCACATCCAAGTCCATCCCACCGAATGAGATCCATGGCTGGAGGTAGCGGGTTGGTGACAAAGGTGGGTTACACCACCTTCTCCTCCAGCTCTCTGCAGCAGGAAGCTCAGCCCTCTACCTCCATCACAGGGCTTTGCCTCCAAGGTTACTGGCTCATCCCACTTCATCGGCTCTGCGTTGCCCTTGGAGCCCACCGAGGCATCCATCTGGAGTCCTGTCCCAACCGTGACCCGTGGCCATCGCTGCTGGCTGTCTCACCGGGCTGTCCCACCAAGGCTTTTGTTCTCGCTGGCAAAGGCCACCTCGGGACAGGGTGACCTGACACTTGCTTCCACCTGGCCCAAGCTGAATTTCCTTGGGCACACAGCACATCCTCGCAGGATCCGGATTTCTCCTGCTGTTACATAAATGGTGAAGCAAAGCCAAGCCTCTGCTGTAAGTACAGGAGATGCTGATGCCACTGCGCCATCCCACCGCACAGGCAGTGTTTGTGCTGGAGCAAAGGGTTGCTGTAGACACCAGCATTTTGGTGCCTGCCCAATCCTCTTGCCTGCCCCAGTATCTGCTAATACATCACTGAGGAAGATCTGGTGGATCTGGGTGATATGGTGGTGGGATTGCTGAGTACAGCAAGAGGGTGAACTCACTAGATGAACCGTAGCTTTTTGCATGCAGATTTCTAAGCACCATCCCAACACACTTCACCACGAACAGCAGCCCAAGTACCATGCCTGCTTGCCCCCAGAAGCCTGCTTCATCACTGCCACCATGGTTTTGCAGCTGAACCATCATCCATCCTGCAAACTCCCTGCTCGGCTCTGGGTTCCCCCACCTTGTTAAACTGCAGGAGCTGCAGATGGGAGAAGCTGACACTGGAAATCAGAAATAAAGGCATCGCTTTGTGAACTTTCAGCTCGCTGGTGCTTTCTCTGATCATTAAAAGCCTGCATCCTTCCAGCCGAGCACAAACCTCCCACTAGCCATGCTCGAAACCAGAAGGTGCACAATGAAGACAGCAATTAGGAGCAATTGCTGCATAGACAGAAAAATAATTGATCAGTACTTCTTCAGATGAGCCCAGCGCTGGGCAAGCAACAGAACTGGGGTGGAACAGGCTCCCTGGCCATTCCTGTGATTTGGACGTTTTTCATGTTTTCATACTGGGATAGAATTAAATTTAAAAGGGTCTCTGTTGGGTTTTGTTTGCTCAGTATGGGAAGGCGGTAAGCATCAGAAAGCCTTGGGAAAGGGCACTCACTCCAGGTGGGAAGGACGGGACTACTCTGTGCTGAGCAAAGGGAGTAAGGACAGTTTCAGTGGGTACCTACCTCTGTAAATGCCACTTCCAAGTACCCAAAATTCTGCTCTAGTGGGGCAAGCCAAGGCCTGATGTGTCATCTTTTTTTTTTTTTGTAGCAGGTTTTCCAATTTGTGTCGTGCTCAGCATCTCCTGGGGCTTTGGCTGGGAGCTGTTAGCAGCACAGCAGACCTGGGGGTCCGGCCCTCCTCGTGGGTACCCGTCAGCGTGGGATGGCCCTCGCCCAGAGCGGGCTGGCTGCACAAATTGGGTGTTGCATATGCAACAGCACCAGTTTGTCTCCTGATCTCTAATTTACTTGGGGTCTCTACAGGATCCTAAATGGACTTTGAGATTTTTAATAAATGGGTCATTAATATTCCCTTGGCTTTCCACGTTCAGCAGTGTCAACGCGTTTCTAATGGAAACTGTTTGGCAGAGCTTCCTGATGAGCCAGGTCCAGGACTCCCCTCCGTGAGTCAATGCGATGCCATATCTCAAACTAAGCGTCCTGCTTTCCTCTGCTGCATCAGAGTAAAGCCAGTCTGCCATAGCCAGCCTGGCATGGGAGTGGGTATGAAACCCCCAAAAAACTTATGCATTAGACCCCCCACAACACCAAAGCCTTTCTTTAAATCAAATAAAGAAGACAGTCCCCTCCTTCCAGCTGCTAGAAAAGTTTAAACTACAAGGATAATGTCTGTCACCAATTAAAAAGGAAAATGTCCTATGCTAAATGATGCAGAGGAGAGATGGTGGTGGTGGATGTAACATAGTGGTGAGGGAAGAGCGTGCTCGGATGCTCGATTCAATTTGGACTGAGAATTACACGCTTCTCTACACTTTTTCCAAGCTAATCGGAAATTTCATAGCTTTTCACGAGTGGCTCACGGACGATTACCGAGGTACCTGCTTCCAGCTGACCCCGACAGCACCGTGGGCAGAGCGGTAGCTGGGCAAAGCTTGGGCTTGCTCAATTCCCAGCTCCACGTGGACTCACAGATGCAGCGTGGTTTGAATCGCCACAGGGCCAGAGGGCAAGGACAAGGTCGGGCAGTCGTCCTGCCTTGACGGCACCTCCCGGGAGGAAGAGGAGGAGAGCAGCAGTCCCTCCTGCCTCCCCTGCCACTCCTGCGCCTGGAATCGTTCGTACGGCTGAGAAACAGCCTAATGCAAACACTAATTACTCTAATTCTGATACAGTCTAAACTTTCTACGCTTGGCGTTGTAACGGCAGTGTTTCTTTTCCATTATCCAGTTGGGTTTGATTATATTTAAGAGCGACTAAGCACGAGAAAGTATAGCCGAGCCGTGCTACAGCCACTGCACGTGTGAAGGAGTTAATGCATTAGGTGCTGCTTTCCTACTGTCTTGCACCTTAGTCACTATATAATCAGACATAAATCCAATATGTAAAAGAGGCAGTACATAAAAAAAGCACTTGAAAGTTGCTTATGGTTTTGTTCCATACAGACAGCACTGATGTCTGAAAACATGGGCATTTCAAGGTGCAAATGAGCCTTTCCTGCCTCTTACAGGCTTTTCTAGCGCTTTGACTTCATGTAAGTGAGGTTAAAGAAGGTGTGATAGGCATTTAATTACAAACACACCGAATTCCTTTGACAAGTTCAAATGAGAGTTTGCCTAAGCAAGAATCATTTCAGTCCCAGTGCAGAGCCACCACGTGCTCTGAACCATGCACAAGGAGGTGAAGGCAGAATAATTTAAATAAGAGTCAGGGGAAACAAATCCTTTGACTGCAAAGTTCAGCACGGAGAGTTGCTGTTTTTGTATAAAGCTACTGATCTTGAGGGGGGGAAGAGTTTGCAGATTCAGTGAGGGAGAAACGCAGAAAATTTGCTCAGAAGTCCGAAACACAGACTCAAATTAATAGAGTGTGGGAGCTAACGCTTGGGTGAGTGCTGCAAGAAATAGCCACAGAATTTTGAGCCTGAATTTTTAAATGAACTCACCTCATTTAGGCTTGTGCCTCTCTTCACGTTCACTTCCCATGAATATTCAAGCAGAGCAGAGAATTCGCTGGCAGGAATATTAGCGAAAGCAGTGCCAATATCAGAGCATATATTAGCCGGTACTGGAACGTATTCACAGGAAAGTACATTTCAGAGCCGTAATTGCACTCGACGGCGCCCGTAAAGGCCGCCCCCGGCCGGCGCTTGAGCTGCTGCCGAGCACGGAGCCAGGTAGCCCCCGCGGCCAAGTGCCGGGGTCCAGCCTCTGTGCACACCGAGCATCCCCAAAGGTGGTGGCTGCATCACCTGGGGGGCTGGCAGCCCCCTCTCAGGGGTAGCTACAGCCAAAGGGTGTGAAAACCAAGGTGGGGGAGAGGAGGCTGCAAAATAGAGCCGGAGGGGGACTCATCCTGGGGTGGGGACACTGGGAGAAAGGCAGGAGACACGGTCCCTGCCATGGGGACGGGGACCTGATGGCCCCATTGAGAAACTGCTAATATTAAACAAGATGAAACCTGGCGGGTCTTTAGCCGATCCCATTCTCCTCAGGTGGGAAGGGAACACGTTTGTCCCCCCATGGCAGCAAAAATTTATTAATGCCCTTGATGCCTTTTCCCCGACACACTCCAGTGTCTTTATCCAGCCGAGCGTTACACGGAAATGCAAACTGAAAACCGTGAAAAATAGCGAGCGGGACAGGGCTGTACCAAGGGCATTGAGTATTAGCTGGGATGGGGACAGCAGGACTCAAGAAACTAACAAACCTGGGGGTACCAGCAAATGCAGCAGGAGCAGGGGGTCGTGCAGGGGCATCCGCTCACCTCGGTGGGGTGGCAAAACCACCTCTGCGGTGTGGCCGTAAATCTCCGAGTGGTGAAAGATGCAGAAAGCTGCGGAGGTCTCCTACGAGAGGGAGGTCCACCAGCCGAAGGGTCATCCTCACAGCAGTCACAGAATGGGGTCTGCAGAACAAAATTTAAGGGACTTGCTCCTGTGTGGCATTTAGCGGTTGCCCATCGAGCCCACTTCCCCCCACCTCCTCCTCAGCCAGCTGAAAACGTGTTTCTTGCTGCAGCGGGAGGAGGGCTCGTCCAGTGCTCCCTTTCTTGGCAATGTCCGTATATCTCAGGAAGCCTATAGCTGATGAAATACATGACATGTCGAGGGAAGTGGCACTGAACATATGGCTCTGCGGTGTAATATATTCAGAGGAGTTTGATTTAAACGTAGCGGAGAGGTAGATGGAGGTCCTGCAATCTGTTTAGGGAGAGCTGTGCCCTTCAAAGGATTTTGAGGTTATTTGCAATGAAATCAGGTGTGACATCAAGCCAAGCTCAATGACACCAGTGCTGAGGGCATGGGGATGACATCAAAGAAAACTGCAGGAGATGTACCACTGTTTGGGTGTTTCTGGGCCATCGGGCTCAGATGGGACTGTCCCGCCACTCCGAGGTCACTCCACGGCAAGGTGCTCTGCTACCGCTCACGCCAAAAGGCTGGGTTGATGCCAAGCAGCTTCCAGGGCTTTTTCTGAGCTCCCAAACCTTAAAACAAATAAAAGTATCACAAGAGACCATGTGCAATGTCCCCACGTGTGCTGGCTCCTGCCCTGGAGCAGGAGGGAGCCGATGCTGAGCCTTCATCCTGCAGCAGAGACATTCTGCTCTGACACAGGTTACTCCACGCAAAGTTTAAAAAAAAATAATTAGGTATAGTAGTTTAAACCAAACACAGCAGCATTCTGCTGGTCGGATGACCTTAGTTAGAGTGTAAAGTGGGGAAAACTTAAATAGGAAACAGCGCCTGCCTGGAGGTGATGAATAAAACGCATTGATCTCCAAGTACCAAGTTGGCAACTCTCTGTTTGGAAGAAAACGTACGGTCAGAAGTAGTCCGGCAGTAAATATAGTGCAGCCCCTCATTCCTCTGCTGTGGCACAGGCTGGTCGAGCACGTCTCTGTGTTCAATGCAGGATCAGC
>NW_009600082.1:0-5996 GCF_000690535.1 Cariama cristata
GGCATCCTGGTGAGACTCTGCTCGTTCCCCTCCCTCCAACCCCGATCCATGCACCCCTCAATTCCTGTCCGCTGTGCAGTCCAGTTCCGGAATGTCTGGGTGCCCACCCTGCCTCGTGAGCACAGCGAGCTGCCGCAGCGCGGCACGTGATACCACAGTCATCATCGGGAAGGGCAATATCGGGTTTGTATTTTTCTATTTCTATTATTAGTAGTATTAGTTTTAATATTTTTATACTCTTTTTCATTGTTATTGTTTTATTAAATTTTGTTTTAAGTTTCCAACCCCTAAGTCTCTCTCCCTATTCTCTTCTCCTTCCCCCTCTGGGGTTTCTATTTTAGAAACAAAAACAATACTGACACCATTAAAAATTAACTGCACTACGTTAAAATTCTCACAAGATACAAAATTTAATCTAAAGGTTCTTAGACACTTTAAAATTTAGTCTAAAAATAAGTTGTATGTGAAGTATTATTTTATTGTTTATTTTCACAGATTAATTAAGTACAGAATCATAGAATGGTTTGGTTGGAAGGGACCTTAAAGATCATTTAGTTACAACCCCCCTGCCATGGGCAGGGACACCTTCCACCAGACCAGGTTGCTCAAAGCCCCATCCAACCTGGCCTTGAACACTTCCAGGGATGGGGCACCCACAACTTCTCTGGGCAACTGTTCGAGCACCTCACCACCCTCACAATGAAGAATTTCTTCCTAATACCTAATCTAAATCTTCCCTCTTCCAGTTTAAAGCCATTGCCCCTTGTCCTATCACTACATACCCTTGTAAAAAGTCCCTCCTCAGCTTTCTTGCTGACCCTTTGAGGTACTGGAGGGCTGATATAAGGTCTCCCTGGAGCCTTTGCCAGGTTGAACACCACCAGCTCTCTCAGTCTGTCTTCATAGGAGAGGTGCTCCAGCCCTCTGATCATCTTCGTGGCCTCCTCTGTTCTCGCTCCAACAGGTCCATGTCCTTCTGGCGTTGGGGGCCCCAGAGCTGAAGGCAGTACTGCAGGGGGGTCTCACAAGAGTGGAGTAGAGGGGGAGAATCCCCTCCCTCAACCTGCTGGTCACGCTACTTTTGATGCAACCCACGATACGGTTGGCTTTCTGGGCTGCAAGCGCACATTGCCAGGTCATGTTGAGCTTCTCATCAACCAGCACTCCCAAGTCCTTCTCCTCAGGGCTGCTCCCAATCCGTTCTCTGCCCAGACTGTATTTGTGCTTGGGATTGCCCCGACCCATGTGCAGGACCTTGTACTTCGCCTTGTTGCACTTCATGAAGATCTCATGGGTCCCACCTCTTAAGCCTGTCAAGGTCCCTCTGGATGGCATCCCTTCCCTCCAGTGTGTCAAGTGCACCACATCGCTTGATAGAATAAAACTTACGTACTTTCTGTCATATAAAAGAATACTAGTCTGCCTGATTGAATGCACCACTGTCATCTTGGAATGCCTAACACATGGGAAATTATTCCTCGTATCTAAATTTTCAGATAGATGTGTCATAGAAGATTCACAATTTAGGGAAATTGGGATGTTGTCTTATATTAGCAACTTTGACTTAGTGACACAAGAGAGTTATGAGCACTGTAAAATCTACTGTAGTACCATTTAGCTTTTTCTCATGGTCTTAACATATTTTGTTGACACATACTATTTACATAAATAACAGTAGCACTAACAGAATGTTCAAGATTTACCAGTACAGTTAATTGTTAAATTGAAGCAATCATTTTAAGCATGTACCTCTAGAAAAGATCTGGGTTTTTTTCTTAAAGAATATTGCTTTCAGAAGTTTGTTCTTTAAGGAAATACTTTGTCAAAAATTATGAGTACACAGTTTCCACTGTACATGGAAACAGTTTACGTATAATTTGTCAATCTATGTAAAGTAAGATTTTATTCCACTTTAAAAAGTTCTCTTTAGACATCAGATCACATACTGTGCTAAGACAGCTAAAAAGGTTTTACGTACTTGCTCCTGTTTTAATAGATACTTTGAACTGGGTCATTATATTTTGCTAGCCATAACAGAATTATTCTAATTTTTGCTTAAAGAAAATCTGTCTTCCCAGGAGGATTTTCTTAGGTGGCAGGCATCTTGTTGTTTATCTAGGGGAAGTTAATTCTTCAGATCGTTTTGCCAAATCCAATCTTTTCATGGGTCATAAGGAGACAAGCTGTCAAATTTTATAAATAAACTTCTGGATAATTTCTAGCTTCTGAATAAAAGCCAAAAGGCAATGCACTCAGTCATTAAAATGTTTTGACAGAAAAAATTGGGAGATACAGGAAGTAATTAAACTATCTGATAATTTTCAATATCTGCAAAATATCCTGCCTGTTGAGGCTGATATTTTCAAGAGTAAGTGATTAAAAAATTTGTCAGTCTTCAATAATAAGAGCATTTCATCAAGTTACTTTTCTGTGTATATGAAATCTATTTTGCGAATTTGTTTACTGAGCCTGACTTTCAGATGTGTTTTATTTTACATGCATATACATGTCATGTCAAGTATGAAGTGGACAACCCTTTGTGAATAACATAAGAGAGAGATTAAATCAATTCCTTAAACAGCTGAGATTTCCAAACAGGCCTGTGGCTAATTATGTGGGATATTCATCATATAACTAATGTGAAGCTCAGATTTGGCACACTGATAGTCACAGTTTCAAAAATACTTATTTCACTTTCAGGAAAGTAATAATTTTGAGAAATTTTGTCCAGATCCAGAGTCTGATAGAATGTCCATTAATATTAACAAAAACTCTCAGTTGACCAAACTGATTGTGTATCAGGCTGCTAAGTTAAATCTTGCATCTACAGTATTAAAAATCAAGCCTGAGATGCAATTTTACCCTATGAAACATTGTGTTTTGTTTGTTCATCACCATGTACATACCCTAAAATAACAGAAGATGCTTGATTTCCTTCAAGAAAATTCTGCTTGTTGGAGAGTAGAAAATGAGTGATATACTGAAAAGGAATCACTGAAATACGGTGCATTCTTACTCACTTAACACAACATTTGGGTTTGAGGCAGTAACACAACATTTTGTACTCCCCCCACTGCAAAATGTTTTTTAGCTGAAATGATGTGGCTGACATGGCTGATGTTAAACCAGGCCAAACAATGTTTCTAAGAAATAGTGATTCTTTCTTAGAATAGGAAGAGGTCATATTTCCAGCCCTAAAATTTAAGGGAATAATTTTCAGGAACTTCCTTATCTGGAAGTAGTAATTTAGATTCTACTTTCCCTTTTCTAATCTGTGATTTCATCTAGTGAAATTTGGATTGCTTCGGTATAATTGAGAGTAGGGTTTGACCTACGTAGCTGCGTTTTTTTCCCTATATTGTTGAAATTTTGGCTAGTCTCTCATAAACAAGAAAAAATCTAGGGAGTATTCATGTAGATAGGAACACTGAAAGTTTCATAAATCATGCAACTTCAGTCTGTATTTTAAATTTTTGTTTGTCTAGATATCCTTTCTCACTCAGATAAATTATTCTCTTCCTACAAAGTTAATTTTAAAAATTATAGTAAGTCTAATATGCAATTATTATCTTAAAAGTATAGACTATAATGAAATCTAGAGGTCCCAGAAATTATATGTCATCAAATTACTGAAGATATTGAACATCTGTGTTGGTTATGCAAAGTTTATCAAAAAGTAGTCTCTAAATATAAAATGGAAACAGAACAGGAGAATATGCTTACTTCACAGCAATATGTTGAGTAGAAAATACTTGATCCCTAGAACTGTAAAACAGTTGTGCAGCTGATCCAATTTACATTAGATGATTTCAGGACATTCTTTAAATCAGTTTATCATAGATACGAAATCAAATATCAGGTACCAGTGTAAATACATTCTTTTGAATTATAATCTAAGAGAAAATGACCCTATCACAATTTACCATCAGAACAGTTCTTACAGTTTTTACTTAGTGCCAAACAAACCATAGTCAGGGTAGATATTTTTCCATGATATCTACTCAAAATGACAAAAATATAGATGAGTAACTAAACTTATGCAATGGTCATGTTAAATATATCAGAAATCTGAGATGAAGAATTATTTTGAAGAACAATTTGAATTCAACAACATCGAGTTTGAACATGCTTTGATCTTACATCCATAAACTAATTTGGTGGTCATAAGGGTTGAAGTGTCATTGCCTTAAAGTATCTGTATTTGGAAAGGTTGAATAGTGGTTAGCTTAAACTTTTTTACCTTCTTATTTTACTCATTTCATATGGAAATCAAATGTTTACCTTTCTGAAACAGTCATTCTGAAATACTTTCGGAATACTCTTACGCAAAAAGTTAGTTGTTAAGTGCTAAAAAAGTGGACCCTTCCTTAAGTTTACATAACATAAAAATACTTCACATAGGAAGTACTCATCAACAATGGAAAGATGATGTACAGAAAAATTTTAAAGCCTGTGTCCACAATAAAAGCCTAAGATGTTTAGGAACATTGTCAAAAAGGGAATTATGTGCCTAGATAGGGTTTAGGTACTCAAGTAGTTCTGAGGATTTAGATATTCTGTGGAAATAAATCATAAGGCTGAATTAAGTTTTAAATTAAAATACTAATATTACATGGCATTTAAGTTAGATGAGTAATAATCTTTATACTGCTTTGGGGGTCTTGGTAAAATATTATGAAAGTTTTGAGCACTAATAGGCTGAGAAGTATGTCAGAGTTTAAACAAAATTGGTCCATATCCTTTGGAAGTAAACTTAGACCTTGTTTTTCCCCTTCATTCCTCCATCTCTTTTTACAGTGTATTAGTACACTGCATTCCTGATGTGTGTTGAGCTGAAATGAATTTTAGTGCTAGAGCTTACAGATCTTTCTACAACTCTGGAATGTTTCCTTTTCTCATGATGAAGAAATATATACTTACACATCTATCAAAGGCCACTCTGTTTTCCATCACCACGCTGGTTTAGCGGACTGTTCTCTTTTTATGTGTAGAGCACACATTGCTCCTAGTGCCTGTTTTTCTTTTATCATAAATCCCAGTCCCCACAGAATAGGAAGATATTTGTTCACATTACTTATGTTTTCAAGTAGGAACATGAAGTTCAGATTCTGAAATATGTTTGAAAAGAAAAGTCAGAGCTGTTGTTATTAGAAGGAATTCAAACTTCTTGTAACACTGACATGAAACATTGCACTCATTGTTATGGGAGAAGGTCAGTAGTTCAGGTAGAATCTGTATTACAGACAGTTCCAAAAATGAAACTAAAGGAGTACTGATAATATATTTTTAAAGTGCCCTTCTCTATTCTCTCTATGCTATATGTTATTCATAAAAGTGTGGTGGCCTTGCAGCAAAGAGACAATGAAGTCAGTGATTTATAGAACAGCCTTATCACAACGTGTATTAAAAAGTGAAAGGAAAATGTAGTCCTAGATTTCATAGTCACTCCTATTCATTTTGCCTGGTTTTAAAGAACTGTGTATAACAGAGAGAGGTGCTAATGGAGGTGTGTTTACTTTTAATGGATGGGATCCTACCAGTAGGGTTGGGCACTTACTCTTACTCAGAAACACTCAAGTATTAAAGACATTATGCCAGTGCAATCCTAGTAACAAGAGAGTATGCAATGCCTGAATTACAAACTTGGTTTGATCATATGAATATGAGCCAGCAGTGTGCCCAGGTGGCCAAGAAGGCCAATAGCATCCTGGCTTGTATGAGAGATGCTGTAGCCAGCACAATTAGGGAAGTGATTGTCCCCCTGTACTCAGCACTGGTGAGGCCTCACCTCAAATACTGTGTTTTGGGCCCCCCACTACAAGAAGGACGTTGAGATGCTGGAGCATGTCCAAACAAGGGCAACAAGGGCAACAAAACTGGTGAAGGGTCTGGAGCACAAGTCTGATCGGGAGCTTCTGAGGGAGCTGGGGGTGTTCAGCCTGGAGAAAAGGAGGCTCATGGGAGACGTTATCACTCTCTGCAACTACCTGAAAGGA
>NW_009600083.1:0-1169 GCF_000690535.1 Cariama cristata
GGTGGAGGGAAGGAATTGGGGGGCTGTGGGGGCCGGTCGCAAGGTGGGGGGGGACGCTGGGCACCCCATCCTGCCCGGCCCTCAGCCGCTGCTCTGGGCCTGGGGCTCACGCAGAGGGCACAGGGGTCTGTCTGACCCCATGTCCATGGTAGCTACCCCCAAATGCATCTTAATTAACCCCCCAAAACATCTTTGCTCACCCCAACGAGCATCTGAACCCCAAAGGGCCTCTGAACCCCAAAGAGCATCTTTGCTAACCCCAAAAATACATCTTAACTCACCCCAAAGAGCATCTTAATTAGCACCAAGAAAGCACCTGAACCCCAAAGAGCACCTGAACCCCAAAGAGCATCTTTGCTAACCCCAAATACCTCTTCACTCACCCCGAAGAACGTCTTATCACCAAAAAGCATCTTCGCTAACCCCAAATTACATCTTCGCTAACCCCAAATTGCATCGTCGCTAACCCCAAATTGCATCGTCGCTAACCCCAAAGAACGTCTCAATTAGCAAAGAGCATCTTAACTAACCCCAAAGAATTTCTTTATGCACCAAACAGCATCTTAACGAGCACCAAAGAGCAACTGACCCAACCCCAAAGAGCATCGTGATGCTAAAGAGCACCTTAGCCAACCCCAAAAGCACCTTATGGACCCCAAAAGCACCTTATGGACCCCCCAAGCACCTTATGGACTCCAAAAGGACCTTAACCACCCCCAAAGCACCTATGGACCCCAAAAGCACCTTATGGACCCCCAAAGCACCTTATGGACCCCAAAAGGGCTTAACTGACCCCAAAAGCATCTTAATGAACCCCAAAAGGGCCTTACGGACCCCAAAAGGACCTTATGGACCCCCAAAGCACCTTATGGACCCCAAAAGCACCTTATGGACCCCCCAAGCACCTTATGGACTCCAAAAGGACCTTAACCACCCCCAAAGCACCTATGGACCCCAAAAGCACCTTATGGACCCCAAAAGCACCTTAACCACCCCCAAAGCACCTATGGACCCCAACAGCACCTTACGGACCCCAAAAGGGCCTTGCGGACCCCAAAGAGCCTCCTCGCTGACCCCAGAAGGTCCCACCACCGTCCCCACGTGGTCCTGTCCCGACCAAGCCCCCCTCCCAGCACAGTGGGGAGCACCCCCCCACACCCCAGATCATC
>NW_009600084.1:0-40000 GCF_000690535.1 Cariama cristata
ATCCAGCCAGGGTCAACCCACCACAGATATTAGTAAGCAAATACACCAAAAATCCTTCATAGGTTTCATGTGGTTGCACGGTTCCTCCCAGGTCCAAGTTCATTTGCTGTGATGGACCCTGCATGGAGTCAACTGTCAAGTACTCACCTGGGGACTCTGCACTATGCTCTTGCTTCTCTTCTCTCTCCTGGTACTGAAGTAAATGTGACCACAAAGCAGATTTCCCCTGAAAATTGAATATGTAGTACGTAGCTTTAAATAAATCAGGCAAAAGAAAAGAGGCCAATGAAAACAGCAAAATAATAGGATGGCATTGCAGTGGGTAAAACGTTCAGTAGTGACAATCAATCCTCCTCTCTTGGGTCACAAAACCTCAGGAAGAGGAGAGGACCATCCCACTAACCTAGCAGTCACACCACCTGCCTTGTTTCTTTGTCCTCTCCCCCGGTTTCCCTTCTGAAGTTTGAAAGAGAAGAAACCAAATGCCTATTTGACAACATCACTGCATTTTCCAGAGGTACCTCTAAAATAAAAAGAGAAAAAATAAACCAACCCCCCCAAAAAACAAACCCCCAAAACTCCTCAAACGCTTATGAACCAGGGACTCTGAGCCCAAAGATACTTCTCACTTTATGTTGCGATGACATCACTGAGGAGCAGCTTAAAAGGTAGAGATGGCATTCAGTATTTGCTAGAGTACCGTACACACAAAGTCCCGAGTTTCCAGTTACCAACCTGCTTAACCTGCAGACCATGGCTCCAGATTCTTTCTAGCAGATCACAGAGACTAGCAATCAACGTATTTTCCTCCAGACCTGTTATATTAGCTTCTCCATGTCCCAGCTCAACCGCTTCATGGCCCATTTTCTCTACCAACATGCGTTTAGTCTACAAAAAAAAAAAATAAAAAAAAATCCCTAAAGGTTTGAGAATGTTATCCAACAAGGGACAGAACTTATAGGTGAGTTTACTTAAACATACTTAATCTAGAGACCATCGCTAATGGCCTGACCAGAGAAACTTCAAATCTTTTTACAGAGATTGTAAATTAAAAAGAATAATTACAAAAAGAAGTTTGCATGATTACTTCATGCTGTCCTACTTCTATACACTTTATCTACTGTCCTATTCCTACACTGTTACCAACTGGTATCAAGAACAGCATACAGAGCTAGACAGGTTTTCCGTCTTACTCAGTATCTGTTTTTCTTCTTGTTACAGCTAGTAAAGTTTAAAACTCAGGTAATACAGTATAACACCAATGGCAACCAGCAAGTAGTTACATTTCCATGGCTATAAAACCTTCTTTAACATTAGAAACTGTTATACTTCATTTGCTCAGCATAAACAAGCAGCACAACAGTTGCACATGCTGAATGCTTCCCTTTTGACCGAGGGTCTTGAGCCCGCTATGTTTAGGCTACATGTAAATATGAACAATCAAAGGAAATCCTCCCTAAGACATCTGATCATGCTGATTCTTCTTCCTGTCCTTTTTAATGGCCTTTCCACCAACTTTGACTGCATAAACAAAAGAGCAATAATACGTTCCTTTCTTTTCTAGCAGTTGAAAAATATAATGCTAAAGGGATATCCACCCTGCAATAGCCTGGTATACCAACAGACCAACACCATTCCAGCTGTGAAGGATTCTCAGGACACCATGTGCAGATGCTATTTAGGCTCAATGTAAGCAAGGGGAGAGCACACGGGGGAGGACCTACCTTCATGCGACATTCTTTCAGTAACCCTTCCACAAATTTCCAGTTGGTCTGGGCAATCACAGCTGGAGAGAGGTCTGAGAGTTTGGGCTGCCTCAAATTTTTTCCTAAACTCCTTGCCTCCTGCATGTATTTCTAAAAATAAACAGAATAATTTTAGATATTACAAGTCAGAGGGACTCTCCTTAGCCTAATCCTAGGCAAGCAAATGCTAGTGAAAAGGAATGAGCTAGTGTTAATCTAGGAACAAAATAATGATTTGTCTGATGTTTGGATGTCGGGCTGGAGAAGTGGAATGCTCCATTTTGACAAGGGAAAAAGCAAGGTATTTTCCTGCGTGGTACTGAAACAGTCAACGTTAGCTAGTGAACTGTGCTGTTAGCCACTAGCACAAAGTTAGCCACAGCAAGTGCATAAAAGTGCAATACCTTCATTCAGCAATAAAGTCAAAACACCAAGTAAAGTTTTTTTCCATTGTTATTTGATTCTCACTTCAAAAAAAAAATTTAAAAGCCATTTGTCTAATTTGTGACCAGACTATACATGAATTGAAAAAAATCCTTTGAAAATACATTACAAGAAGCAGAAATACACTTAGTGAAGGAGAAAGATTCAATCCATTACTTTTCATCTGGATAGCTTATGTGAGAAAAATGAGACTTGATTTTATTCTCAATTACATTCTTAATTACAAGTGAAGCTCGTTTTAAACAAAATTGACATTTAGGATCATTCATGTGTTTACTGTGAGGTGGTAACTGAGAAGTATGGACAAAAATTAGCACACTCTTTAAAAACATATCCAAGCTATAACAAAAGACTTTTAAACCTTCCTCCTCCACTGCCTTGTTGTTCAGGACTGGGGTGTTTTTTTGTTTTGGTTTGGGTTTTTTTTTGTTAAGCAAAAAACCCCCAAACCAATCAAGTATCTTCTGCCCCCAACATCAGCGAGAGGGCTACATGCTGAGCAAAGCTAAGAAGTTGGCCACATCTAGGGTGTGCAAATGTGAAGCCTATCAAAAAGTTGTCCAAGCATTATTCATAAAGTTTTTGTTAAAAAGAGTAAGATAAAAAAATGTTTGCAAATAAGACTCTTGAAACACAGCGCTCATAGCCTGGTGTGGGAATGCTCCCTTTCCATAGCGTGTTTTTATCCAGTTAATGCTGCTTCTTTGGGGGACAGTATGTGACAATGACTGCTCTTCCCCTCAGAGGAGCGGATCAAATCGCTCCGGCAACTTAGTGCTGCTGCTGGCTGGGTTTTCCAGGGAACTGAGAGGTCACTATGGCTGCTGCACCCTTAGAGCTTTCTGGCTGGGGGGAAAATAATTTATTTCATAGAATCATTACATGGTTTGGGTTGGAAGGGACCTTAAAGATCACCGAGTTCCAACCTCTCTGCCATGGGCATGGATACCTTCCACTAGACCAGGAAAAGCAAAAGCAAAATCCAAAGACATTGAAGTTGATTGAAATAGCTTGCTTTTTTAATGGGGGAGTACAGTTTTTCCCGACACAATTGGAGTTTTTCAATACAAAACTTGGACAAGGACCACTTAACATCAGTCCAACAGGTCAGCCAGGAATGTAGGGTTCTGCCATGGAAAGCTGTGTTCAACAAAAGAGCTCAGCTAGGTCATTACAGTTTCACTAATACTCTAAGTCTTAAAAAATAGTTGAAAAACTACATGTAGGAATAATAATAAAAAAATAATTCACAGATGATGAAAACATGTTATTCAGCAAGCAATCTCACAAGTGACTTCCATCTAACTCGGTGCAAAAATTAGCAACGAAAACAGTGGAAGAGTAATACAGGGAATATATAATTAGGAAATCTAGTATTTCTTTTTAAATGTAAAGGGATAAATAAAATGCAAAGTGCGGTTATATTCTGAAGAGTACAAAACATGGATAACCTTACTTTATTCATTGTATATCTTATTACACTAAAAAAAAAAAAAAAATTATTAACTCTTCTAAGTTCAAGAGAAGAATAAGGGTGGGATGAGAGAACCAACTGATTGCCCTTTGCCTGTGCATCAGCATCCACACACCACCACCCTCTTCCACACTGGGATGCGATGATCCAGCAGCCAGAAAGCAATGCTTTTTGGATTTGACACCCTAAGCTGAATTGCCAGGCAAGCAACATGGGAAAAACCGAAGCAAAACAAAATTCTTGTCTTTCAGCCTTGGAGCTGTCATGTTTGCCAGGGAGCTGGCATGGAAGCCTAGAGCTGATTTCAACCTACTTTTCTGATTATAACCACACTTCCAAGCGCTACAGGGACATGCTCATACTCTACGAGAAAGGGAGAGGTTTGAGAGGCAGTGAAGACAGCAGTTCCTCATGCTAACAACATCTCAAAAGCAGCTTTTCAACAAGAAAAACTAAAACATACCAGGCAGCATTCAGAGAAGGATTTTTTAGGAGGCCGTGCAGGAGGGGGTGGTCCCTGATCCCACTCCCAGAAGGCCATTGAGTTCTGACGAAGCAAAAGCTCCTCCGATGGCTAAGAGGAGGCAGATGCCCCAATGGCAGAATAGCCAGAAAGAAAGAGGAGACAAAGCAAAAGAAGCATGCATATGATCCACAGCCAAAAAAAGAAGAAAGTAAATACATGACAAAGTATCGAAAAGGCTCTGCTGAGATATACACGAGGCAACATTTAAAATATACTTGCAAAGCCATGTTGGCAAAAATAGCAACAAACACGTACAAGTGCTGTTTTGCAGTGTTTCCATGAAACATCATTCAAAGCTGTGGTTCAAGAATCCACGCATCCATTTGGGTTCTTTTGGAGGGCAAACGCCAACACTGGCCAGTATTATTCAGTAAGATTTACCACAAAACAGCATAAGTGTTTTATTTTTGCTAGTGACATACAAAAGAAGCACATGGACATCAATGGAAAAATATGGCAGAAAATATTTAATGAAGGACGAGAAACTGAAAAGATGGGAAAGAAATATGTGTATGTGACCGACATTTACATGATGCATCGGAGTTTCCAAGCTTTAGGCATAAAAAGGCCCCAAAGTCTTAACCTTTCAAATAGGCTTACTCACATCAGGAATCTACGCAAGAGAAAAAAAAAAAATCCTTTAAAGAAGAAAGAGCCCTGCCTCATTCGCTTCTACAACGCTGACATTTATTCAAGGACTTGACTTTTCCAGAGACCTTCACCCTGGCCAGAGCTCAGCAGCTGCATCCAGGCAGGTGCCAGGGCTCTGCTCTCTGTGTGCAGTGAAATGACCAGGGTCTAAATCAGCAAGTAAGCCATTTTCCTGATGACAAAGGGGCTGTCTTATTCCAAAATAATTAAAGCATTTTATTTCTGTTGTGCGCTTTGAAGTTGTACACAAGCATCTGTGACAAGCAGCGTTTAAATGGCTATAGAGACCCATACAAACCTTATGGTAACCACAAAACTGCCCAAAGTAATAACACATCATTTGTCTAAACCTCACCTCCTGGATCACAAGCTCGTGTTGCCCGCAGATGATGCCACCTACCTCCCTCAAATCGTTGTCCAGCCCGATGTGCTCTGAGTGCTGCCGCAGGCGGTCCTTCCTCCGCTGTGCGGTGCTGCTGCGACTGGCCCAGCGGCTGGGAAGGCAGAGAGAGAAAGAAGACATGCGTGAGTGGAATAAAATCAGGAGGGAAAGCCTGGGTCAGGAGCCAGAGGACATCCAATGGGTCTGCAGCAGGAGAAGTGAAAGCACAAACTTGGACCTTGCAGTAGACGTGGGTGCAACCTGGCGCCTGACCTCCCTGTGGGAAACCACCTGGCAGGTGACAGGCCAGCACGCATCCAAGGGACAAAAGCCCTGATGGAAATGTGCCTGCTGCCTGCCAGGGTCTCCAGTGAGAGCTCCTGTGTTACCCAAAATGCAGGTCATGCCACAACACTGATGCCACCACTAGGTAAATTGTTGTACTTTGTTACCCAACACCACCATTGTTTGCTGGATTTGCTGAAGTTTGATAAAAATGGTGTCTGTAGGAACAAAAAAAATACAATTATGTATTTTGAGTAGCAACTTCTAAGATTTTCCTCTTCTGCAAGAGGTGGTACTTCTCCTTTCTCCACTTTCTGTGGTAATTCCAGCAATTATTTCAGAGAAAGTTCTCATTGCAATATTAACTACTGTGATATTGGATGCACCTATGTGTAAAGGCTATAAACAATATTGACATTTCTGGGATTAATCATGTTGCTATCTTCACCATATCTTTTTTTGGATCGGGTTTCTGAATACCACAGAAAGCCTGTGTTTTTTCTACATGCTCATATATGTCCAGTTAAATTTTTTCGTCATCTGAAGCTGTTGCCTGAAAGCAGTCATTTGGTAACCAGGTTTGAAACTGAGAAACTTTAAAGCTCCCAAGTGTCCAAACTCCTTTATGCCGGATACTATAACAAACCACAAAACAAGATAATTCTGTCCTAATTAATTTCGAGTCTGATTGTAGAGTTTCTAATAATATAACCTTCTGTCAAATCAAAAATGGTCAACTAGTGCAGAGTATAAAGAAGTTAATACATTATTTATATAAGAAAGTAGAAATAACATTGTATAAAGCAACCTATCAAGCATCAAAAATCAGTATCTTAATGCACATGAAAGCTTATCTTCAGAATGATATTACTTAATTACTATGGTTGTGTTTATTAAGATCAAAAATATCTTTCAAATACAGTTAAAAATACAGTTAAAAAAAACCCCCACCCTACACTCTCCAACCTCAGCACTTGAGTCAAAGGGACCCTTCAAAACCTGTCTCCATTGTGGCCCCTCCACTCCAGACTGAAGGGTCCACGCTCAGCACCACACCAGAACGACTGATCTGAGATGGCTTTTTCTACATGAGCTGTGATCGACAGGCATAGCCCCTGGGGATTTGGGTTCTCTGCCTTTGATAGATCTATACAGACAGAAACCCAGAAATGCCCACATCAGACAGAAGTGTGCTTGGTGAGCCTCTCCACACCGGTGGTATTGGTGAGGACAGCAGTCTCCAGATCCCAACTCATCTCTTTCTGTCTGCACCCCAAACAGGAGCATATACAAATAGGATCTGGGATCTGAACTGTTTGGGCAATGAGTTTCAGCTGGTGACACGTAGACAGATGCACGCCTGGAGGAGGAAACCCTTGCACAGAGGTGGACTTGGGTCCTGACGTGTCCAGCAAGCCATTGGGGATGCACAGGGAGGGGAACCTGACCCAAGAGAAGTGCAGGAATGTGACCCCTGGTAACCAAAGCCTCCTGTTTCCAGAGAGAAAGACTTTGCATATATGTGCCTAACTAACTATCTCCACCAATTCCTCCAGTGGGTCAACCAAAGACCAAATTTTGGCTAACCGCACAGATAAAAAGGGAAAAAAGTCATAGGAACTATAGTTTTTATAGTAAAAGTCCCTTCCTACCTCCCAAATAACATCAAGAAAACAAGTACAAAGCAAGAAATAAACATCTGGGTCTGCATGTAATTATGGTTCAGCACCTCACCATCCCATATGACAAGAAATTTATTTTTAAAGCAATGTAGCTTCAAGTCTCTGGTAACTAAATGAAACAGCCCAATAGGTGTCTGCACAGCAAATGCTGATACCTTCTTAGAGGAGTGTATTACTGACATAAGTGACTTTGCACCTCCTCAGAAGTCTTAAAAATATACAGCCCACCAGTTTAATAAGTCATCACTCTTTTTTTTTTTTTTCAGAAGCAACACCCAACACCTCATTAGATGACTGAGGTGGGGAATAAACCTCTACATTTTAACAATCTCAACAAGCAGAAATGCAGCAGAAGAAACATCCCCTCGAGCAGATAATAGCAGATGTAACAGTGACTTTAGCTACCTGGCTCTGCAGACCTTCCATTTATTGCAAGTTAGTCCCATGCTTACATTTAACATGACAGAACGCCAATAATATGTTGGAAAGTTATGTCATAGATCAAATATTACCCATATCATATTTTTCTGCTCCAATTTATATGGTATTTTCTGAGTTCTAGACAAAGCTTGGATCCCTCTCCACCTGCATTTCTGCAGTTACTGGAAGATGTAAGAATTGCTAGAAGTGTCCTTTGAGGGAACAGGTCTCACCAAAGGTGAAAGCAGAATGAAAGCCACAGAATAATTACAAGTAATAGACCATCATTAAAGCATTTTCAGTTAATTTCAGCCCTGTATTCCATCTGGGAGAAGGCACAGACCATTCTCCAGCTTATTAATCAGAACTATTTGAACATTTTAAGCATACAAACGTAAAGTTCATTGGGTGTTTATGAAAAAAAGACCGCTGCTCATTAGCTGGAGCAATTACACACGCAGCAAACTGCACGCTCCCTCTTTCCCAACCTCTAAGCTGAGGAAGAGTTGCTGCCGCGGCGCTGGGTGAAGTCTGTGCATTCGGATGCTGCTCTGAATCTCCCCAGGAGATTTTGTGAAGATCTAACAGCAGATAAGCAGGATTAAGCAGCTAAATCTTTTAAAGCCTTTTCTTTACTGGGCCACACAGAATTTTCCCAAAATAATGCTTCAGTATTACAACCACCATTCCCTTCCATCAGCAGAGACTGCATTTTAGATTACTCTTCCTCTCCCTTTGTCACTTGAAGTGATTTTAAGGGGGGTAAAAGCCCTCCCCAGTGGCCATGCCACCTCCCTTCGGTTGCCGAAATCCCACATGGGTGCCTCTCCTGGCCCTGCCATCAGCTGCTGCCTTATTCACACCTCAGCCCTGGCGCTGCCAAAGCAGCGAGGAAAGCTGCACTCACGCAGGCAGATGCCTGCTTGTTGTCAGCGCTTAGTCTCGGCCTTTTCAGCTAAACCACTACAGCCCGTGCCCCTGTGGAGCAGATGCCAGAGGAGATGAAGCCCTCCTGGCTGGTCCCTGCCTTGGGAGGATGCGCCCTGAGCTGCCTGGCACTTGGGACCATGCACAGCACTGCTGCCCAGCCTACATGCTGCCCGAGTACTCCCTGACCCAAAAAATGCCCTCTCCCTTTATTTTTTGCCTGTAGAGCCATGAACATAGACTACTGGCATGTTTCATTTATTCCTCACAGCAGAGGCATTGCTACAAGCACCAAGTCTCTGGGGACAAAGCAGCCGCAGCTCGGGCACTGTGTTGCAGAGAGCCCAGGGACAAGCTGCCTACATGGAGAAGTCTGCCTGTGTCTAACTCCCATGTCTAACTCCCTCGTCACCTCCAGGGACTGCAAAAAAGCAGTGATATTTCAGAGGAGGTGATATTTCAGGGAAGACTTCTCTGTTCAATATAGTCAAATGAAATGAAGGCAACCTCCAACTAAGACCCTTTCAACATGAAGAGAGAGAAGTCAGTATTTTTTAATATCAAATTAGACCCAAGAAACATAGGAATAGGTTTGCAGAGGTCAGAGGAAACGTAAAGGTGACACTTGGAAAAGATGATACTTAATCTGTGATGCTTAATTTCTGTAACGAAAATCGTAGTCAGCATCAAAGCGGAACTGTCAGAAACCAATCTAGCAAACCAGCAGCCTCACACCAGGGACTGGCTGTGCTGTACTGCAACCATGTGTACATCTCTCTTTCTCCCCCGACCTTTTGCCCCTGCCCTGCTTTTTAAAGCTCCATGAAGAAATGATGTCTACTCAAACCAGACATGGGTGTAATGGGCAGGATATATACTGCAATACATGCAACATGCTGCTAGAGAACTTCATTCACAGATTAGACCAATATTGCCATCACCATGAAAATCACTATTGTAATTTACAATCTATTTACAGTGATAACAGAGAGAAGGAAGGAGACAAATGTACTTGTTTACAGGACAGAAGCTAAATCTCCCCATACAGACCATCTCCTGAAGCAGACTGCTATTTAGGCCTGCAAATCATGACAATACCCCTTTTACCCATACACTTCCATCAAAGGAGTTATCTGACCGTATTTCTGTATTCACAAATTAGCACATAGCTGTACCACACTCTCCACCAAATCCCCCGAAAGCATGCATGCAGCCCGCACACATTAAATACACACAGACTGCACACGTAATCTGCTTGGGTTCAGAAGTCGCTTGCGTGGGACTACACAGAGATTCCAAGTCAAATACACGTCGGACCAAACAAATTAAAAGGCAGGTCGAAACCAAGCTCCACCTGATCACGGATGGGCTGACAGGAAGGGTTCTGCACTGTGAATCTGCTCTGCACACACTGCTCCATGGTAAGGAGGACAAAGGCTCAAATAGAGACTAACGCTCCTTTTTCATCTCTGCTGTAGGGCTGAACAGGAAAGCTTTTAAACCGCTGATCGGGTGGTCAAAAATGATCAAAACGCCTTGCAGAGAATGGTCTTGCACTGACAGGCTGTCTTGTCAGATTATATGAAAAGAAGTGATTTAAAAGGGTGATACCTACAACCGCCATCCTCTGCAAGGAACAGCGGTAGCGATTTGCCAGCATCACCCCTTAAGCCCTGACGAACCACTGTCCTAAGTGGTATTTAATCTGCAAACTCCCTTGAGACAGTAACACTGTTCAGGGCAGAGTAAATAGAATAGAAGATGCAAGGATTCAACACACATTTTTATGTGTGAACTTTAATTCTGCACAGCAATTTTAAAATTATATATTAACTGAAAGAAGTTAATTGCCCTTTCACCACCTTGCATTAGTTAGGCAGAGGATCAGTACTCAGGAGACTCGCCCATCAGGTTCCAAGTCCCCATAGCATGTAGTTCCTATTTCTGAAACCATTTTTAAGCACAGATTGTCAGTCATGCTTTTTTTCTTGAAAATGAATGTATTTGAACACGTGTTAATATTTTCATTGCACTTGTCAGTGGTTTCCTATATCAGGTTACCTAATGTATAGTAACTACTTGTTTCAGATTTTCATACGTAAAAGGTGAGCTTTTACTACTCACAAAGTTTAAATAACATCAGCGTAGTGTGTGGACGGCTTGTTGCTGACTCATTTCTCGCTCATTTAGATGCACTGCAAAGATGCTACTCTATACTACTTGAAAATGCAATTGTTTGGCTCAATCAAAAGAAAGAAAAAAGCTCCATTGAAGACAGCCAGCCTTAAAACAGTACTCAACAGATAGGGAGGTAGAAAAGGCCCATATAATATGAAGCGCTCAGCACCAGAGACAGACTATTTCCCATACAAAAAATAATTTAGTTAAGACCAGAATGAATTCTATCATTATATAGAGATTCAGCAACCACTTAAAAAACATTAACCAATGTTAAATGCTAGTGAATAAGCAAACAGTAGTCCTATTTAAAAATTAGAACCAGAGCACCAGGCAGATAAACCCTGGGCAGGTCAGGTGGGGGGGGGGGGGGGTGGTGGTGGTGACAGAGGCCACAGAACAGTGCCCACACAAGTCGTGCCATGAACTGGAGCACAAAAATGAACCAATTTTGTACGCTCCTAATGCATGATTTTTACAAATAAATACTGACACGGTGGTGAGATCAGCAAAACACAGCACAGGAACAAATGCCTGGAGAAAGCAAGAAAATACTTTTGAAATCTGCATCATGGGTAAGAGCAACACATGACTTAGCTAAAGCCTGAGGTTAGGAGGCCAAGTATAGCAGGATCTGTGGTCGAAGACTTGGACTGCGGCCTCCTTTGAGGATCGCTGCAGGTCAGGTAGGACACAGAGGACAGACAAAAGCACGAAGCTCACAGGAAGCCGGGATGCAAGTGAGAGGGCTCAGGAGAAAGAAGTGGCCAGGGCAGGAAAGAGGAAACAGGCTGGTCAGGGAAGGAAGCAAGGAAGAAAGTGGGGCTCAGATAAAGAAGGTGGGAAAAACAGAGCTAAACAAAGAGAAAGGAAAAAAAAAAGGTAATTTAAGCCATTTTCTAAACGTGTAACAAAGCAAAATCTTCCTTTGAAAGCCACGAGAAACAAAGGAAAAAAAAAAATCAGTTCAGTTGTTCTTTGCAAGCATTCACTACAAATTGCCAGAATGCAAATATGTTCCCATGCTTGGTGTGCAATCAATGTTTTCCTCTGCGATATTTAATCTCATTTATCAAGCTTCTTAGTACAAATTAAGTTACAAGGTAATCAATTAGATTGAAAACACAGCTTGTTTCATTGTTTTAATTTTGCACTGTAAGCATATTCACCCTAATTTAACAATTAGCTAATCAAAAACCATGAAGTGTTTATGTAGCTTGGCATTTTTGTCATTCAAATTCCTCTCCTGGATCATTGCAAATGCATCAGCCAGTGGAGTCCCAGCTACAGTTTTAAAAGCCTGGCAGAAAATGCATGCGGGGAAGGAAGAAGAGAACATGTAGAAACCTCAGTGTGGTGCTGGGGTTTGAAAAAGGAAAGGACGACTCTGGAAACTGCAGCTCTTTTCCAGAATAATGGACAAACTGCCTAAGGGACTGGAGCCTGTTTTCTCCTGGGACACTTTCGAGGAGGACTTCTGCAGAAGCTGCTGCTTTACAAGGTTACAGCAGTGAGGATGGGTTGCTTTTGTACGCAGGGAAAGCTGCAGCTGCTCTCTGTAGGTTCAGAAGGTCTTCCCATGACATGGGGGATGTATCGAAGGCAATGAGTGCAGAGGGAGTCCCTCAAGTAGGACATTGCTGCCTGATGGCAAAGAGGACAGAACCGGGTGGTTTTTTGTTTTGTTTTGTTTTTTAAATTGCTGTTAGCCAGGATGAATTGCTCTTTTCGTTACAGAAAAATAGTATTTCTTTTAATTTATAGAAATAATTTGGATACAGTAGTTATCATATTTTGCTTAAGTTTAGATCTGCATTTCTGCAATTAATGTCTTTCCATGTTCTGGTGGTTTTGATCAAAAAGATGATTAGGGTAACTGTATACCTGGGAGCCTATTCTCCAATTTTATGCAGGTTGGAGTTTGGGGTGGGGTTTTTTTTGTTTGTTTGTTTAAGTTTTTTAGTCTTTGGTTATTGTTTTTTATTTGCTTGTTTTTAACCTTTTCATTTCTTTTCAGTAAATTGAAGTTTGGAGTTACTGTCAGTGAAGTTCTTGCTTAGCTGAGCAAGTCAACATTTCCTGACCACCACAGGGGTAGGAGATGAAGACCAGCCCTAATGACACCAAGCATGCACCTGCAATCTGACTGCTGGGAAGAACAGGAGCAAATGTAAGAGGAGTTGCTCTCCTGACCCACAAATGACCAAGCAGGTGAGAGAAAGCAGCAAGCAGTGTCATGCTGGCTGGGGCCAGAGGAGCACAGGTTCAACCCGTTGTCCAGTCTTTTCGGGGACATCCTCTGGGGAAGTGGGAGGAGGCAGCAGCGTGGCACAAGTGGGGCAAAGCATGCTGCTGAGCATGGCCACGGGCTGACAGATGAAACACTATTATACTTCACTTGTATGACAGACTTTGGTGTTTTAACACTTACACATGGTAATGTGGTCAACATTTGTTTCCAGCTGTGTTTAGGTGGAAGTGATCCAACATGACCACCAACCCTCCCTCTGTCCCCAAGCCCTGCTCTCCATGCCCAGCCAGCAAGACAGACACCTCCTCTCCCAAACACGATTTCTGCCTGCCCGGGCAACGTGGTTTTCTGGGGTCATGTATAGGATCTAGAACTAAAATTAAAAGTGTTTGCTCTTTGCATTACATTTCTGATTTAGACAAACTATATTATACCTATAACAGCCCAGTAACTGACAGAGGTATCTTCAGTGCTCTGCCTGGTTACAGGAAGGGAATAGCTAGATAACATTATGAGCTCGAGTTGTATATTTGTCAGTTTATCTGCCCAGAAAGGGAAGCAATAAAAATCGAATTGCTGGCCAGTGAGGACAGGTTTTCATTAAACCAGCTTTGAATTGGTTTATTTGCTACTGTCCAGCAACAATTGACTGTAACATGGGAATGATTCTTCTTTTTTTCTTTTTTTCCTGCTGCAAATACACTTCCTTACAATAGTCAGGACAAAATTTGCTCTGTAGAACTGAAGTCTGCAAAAATAATTCTCAACTACATAGCAATATCCTTTGCATTAACTTTATGAACACACACAATAGCTACATCCAAAGTGCCTGAGAATGTAGCTGAAATGTTCTCTTCCCCCATCCCCAAAGGCCCAGTCCCATATGCAAGTATAACATATCTCCAAGAAGCATACAGTGGGAAATTCAAATTATTGGAATGCTATACTTCAACTGATTTTGTGGTCAAAAGAATTATGCTCTATTTGCAGAAAGCATGAAAAGGCTATCTGTTTTATATGTGGGTGTAAATTTAGCAGAATTACACATCTTAAATGAAAGACAAAGAGAGTCCTCTCAGCTTCTCACATAAAAAGCCAGGAAGCAGAAAGATACAAACAGATGGTCTTGAGATTTTCCAATTACAAACCTTTTTGGCAATATATAACTGGAGGAATTCCAAACATTTGTCACTTTGACACTGCTTTGTGGTAAAGTAATGGGATTTTGGTACTTACAAATTCTGAAACACGCTGCAATTTGAAGACCAAAACCAGCCATCTAAATCAAAATTATCACTCAAGGAGTGAAAGTCACATTTTAGAATATGTACCAATTTAACAGAAGCATCTCAAAAGGCATAAGGAAAACTATTTTTTGTTTGATGCTTATTCATAGATTCACTAAGATTCTGCAATAGAGCCAGAAGACATAAACAACTTCAAGCAGGCTGGGCACACTCACACTGTTGCTGACACCCTAAAACTGAAATGCACCATAAGGATAAGAGGCAGACTGCTAAACACAGCATCCCACAAGATGAAGAAATACTCCATTCTTCAAGGGAGCATTACCCATAAACTTCTCTCTCGGTTTGCAAGAAGACTGCACACAAAGGAACTCTGAAATACACGTTCCTCCTTTGGTTGTTGGGGTTTTTTCTTTCTTTTAAAGAACTGCAATTCTTTAAACATTCAATGTTTAAGGATATCTTATTTTACCATTTGCAAGTCTTATTCCTAGTAGGTTATTAAAAAGGGATTAGCTAGCTCTGGGGTGCACAAAAGGTGTATAAATAGAATTGAGTAGGCACCTCATAGAGGAGCTCAGAGCAGCATGTGTACATGCACATCTCTAAAACAAGAGCTAGATTTAACATTTGGACAATCATAGCTTTTGGAGCTCTCACATTTATCTGTGCTCCCACGTTTTGACCTACCGCAGAAACTGGAAGTGAGGGCTTGAGCTAATAATTTAATGAAGTAGTAATCACTGATGCACAAATCTTCCATTTTTGAAAGGGGAGAAACCCCCCTCATTCCTGAGTTTTGAGGGAAGAAGGAAAAAAAAAAAGTAACTTGCAGAACTTACTTTATATTATAACTGTATAAATGTAAAGTGTATCAGTACTCCAGCTTTTCATTTCACATTAGGTAAACTAACTATGTAATGACATGCTCAATTCCACAGCTATAGGTACCCCTTCCTTTACATCGAAGTGCACTACAGAACCTTATCAGACTCAGAAGAGAAACCCAGGTACAGAGCCACATACTTTCCACCCTCACCAAGTTATTCTTCCAGGTTATTCCAATGTGGAAACTGAAAGAGAACTATAAAAATCTTTGGGTCACATAACAGCTAAAGAAAAGACAGGAACAGAGTGGGCATTAATTTCACTCTGCACAATGGTGTGGGGGTTTCAATACCAAAATTTCTTTCAATATCTGAATTTTGGCTTGGGTTTCCAAATTATCCTATTCAGTGCAATACAGTGAAGAAATGAATTTTAAATTTATTATGACAATAATAAAACTAAAAATATGTATAGGAAGACACAGTACTTAACCACTCAACAGAAAACAGTACTGAGGAATCTTCTCAAAACCAGAGCTAACACTTTCTAACATAACTCAAATCATGGCTATAACTTCAAAAAATTGCAGCCCATACAAATCAGAAAGAGTTTTAGGGTTCATTAGACTGGTCAGAAGCCATCCAAAATTAGGACTTCTGTCTGATGATATGAATCTTTTACATGAGCAACCTGCTTTCAAATCCAAAAAATAAAACCTGTGCTTACTTGTTATTGGTCGGTCCCGTTGCCAAGACATCCGATTGCAACTTCGGGAAGAACCCTTGTTCGTATTTCCCTTGGCCGATCTTCATATCAAGTAAGTGTGGGTGGATAGCTGTGTGATCAATCTTCATCAGCCGCTGCTCGATGGATTGGGCTGCAAGTTATGGTCACAAGTGAACAACCGTGTTAGTGAACCACCTGAAGACACACGCTACGACAACAGAAGTGGTCATGCTCTGATCCCTGAAAACACTCTAAAAAGTGACTTTAGACGTAGAAATCTGTCACTTACAGAAGTGAGGAAACATCCGTGCTGTTACTTTGTTATTTTGCTTTTAGCTTCTTCACCCAACACAACTGCCACTGGCACAAGCAAGTTAGCTGTTAAGTAAGCAGGTATTTACAGGAGCTTACGAGATGTGTTATGAATTGGCACAAGAGCAGTGCAATCTTTCCCTGCAATTCGGTGTTTGGTTTTAATGCTCCTTCAGCAGAATGGAGACCTCTGAGGCCGGCTGCAACTCTCTGCGGGGTCAGGCACCTTGCTTTGCCCCAGACATGTCTCCCTGGGCAGATGCATGGGGAGGGGTGATACCCAAGTTTTGCAAACATCTGGCACCTGTAATGATCCTCCTCCTGAAATTAGATATGTCATTACTGGATGACAGGCCTTCAAAAAACATAGCTAACTGTAGCAAGGCCTGAGCAGCATCAAGGAGATGAACAGATGCTTGGAAAGAGGGGAGGCTACAGCAAGACTGGAGAGGGCTCCCCAGAAATCTTGGCTCTGCTGAGACTAATGCAGTTCAGTCGTTTCAAGAACGTGAGGATTTCATCTCAAATCTCAAGCAGGATGAAAGTAAAACCTGTCACCCTCTCAACATTGAGTCAGATGCACTGTGAAGGAGAAGGGAACGACGTGTACGGGGGAAATCAGCATTTAATTAGCAACTTTAATATTCAACTCTTTATAGCCCATCCATTAATGGGCAGGCCCATTCTTCTCAGCATATCATGAGTTGTGAATAAATATGCAAAATGTGGAAGCTAAATCCATTTTCCATTTGTCAAGAACAATACAGAACTCGTTTCCTATTTTATAAAACTGTGATCGGAAAGCAACTGTCATAAGATTTACATACATTATCATTAGAAACTCAGCAGCTTTTTTTTTCCCTTAAAAAAAAAATTTGCTTTGTATGGTTTTATTTTGGAGAAAAGGACTGGGTAGTGTGGGGTCAGAGTTTGAAGAGTTCCAAAAATAGTAGGTTAAACAAAAAGGTGCTGGATGAGTGCTAGTGTCATATATACTGTGAATGGTAAATATGAAGGAAAGTTGGTATTACTATCAGTTTGCTGCTTTTCACAAGGCAGAATATGAGGTTCCGGTGCCACAATATCTACCAAAACTAGACGCTGAACAGACAGTCGACCTGCAAATTAGAATTGTTTTTGGACAGAAAAAGTTAAGCAGACACAGAATTTCTATTTCTGCCACATTTGTAACAAGTAGAACAGTCTGAAGGAATTAAACAAACAAAAAAACCCATGAGAAATGTGTTTGCCCCAGTTCATTAATATGTGTCCCAACAAATTTGAGAGTATAATTTCCCTGTATTACTTGGAAATGAAATAAATACTTGCACAGTATGAAACTCAAGTATAATTTGAAAATGCATCCTGTGACTGTAATGGAAAAAAAAAAAAAATCAAAGTCTTCAGTACACTGTGCATCGCTCATTAACATCTATTGCTGGAGCTACTAAATATGCCACACAGGATTATGTCCTCAGTATCCCCCGCTGCTCTAACCAAATGGCATAAGGTAAAAAAAGGTCTTTTTAGGGGAAGGGGGAGATGAGGCCAGTGGAGCAGACACCAGGGCTCGGCTCCTGGGTATGGCTGGCACTGGTCCCTCCACCACGGTGAAGGAAAGCTCTCCTGGTAATGGAACAGGAGCCGCCCAAAAGGAGAAACAGCGAGCCCAGCTCCATGGTTTGGTTTGTGTTTATCAAAGGCACCAGTCCAGGAGAGCTCAAAGGGAAGGTAAAGGCTCTTGCTGGTTTTGGTGTTTAAAAGCATGCTGAAGTTTTTGCCGAGGGAACATAAGGACACTGCTGAGTCCTCCTCAGGTAGCTCTCTAGGGCTTCCTCATCAGCTGTGATCCCCAGATGACTGAGGACCCATTTTTCTTTGTGGCTGACATTGTACCTTTGAATATTTCACCAGCCCATCTGAACGTACCTGCTTCTTTCAAAGTGCTGCATTTCTGATAGTTGGATGTCCGCAGTGCAGGGGCCCTTACATTATATAGCCTTATTTTCTCAATTCGGGAGTCAAAAACTCGCAGAAAAGGATCCTTCTCTTCCCACTGGGAGATTATCTTATTATCTATGAAGGTTGCAAACATCTGTGTTTCGATGAAGTGTGAAAGGAATGGGAGGTAAGGCTCGGGTTGGTCCGAAAGGAAGGAAGCCTGAAATACAGAACAGCTCATTAGTGCCACGTTCCCGCCTGGCATTGACACGATGAGCCGTCCTGCGGCAGAGAACCGATCCAGCAGCCAACGAGAAGGCTTGGACAAGGCTTCCCCACCACAAACACACCTCTCAGAGGTGTGAATCCATTTACAAAGGGGTCTGGTTCGTGGGTCACCTCTTTGGTCACAAGTGTGAGAAACAAGCAGCTGGGGAGGCTTTGTGACAGCTAGAGTAAAGGGAATATGGAGTTACTGAAGTCATGTCTGTGTCTAAGTAACTGAGCTTTGAAAACCCTAACCTTAACGGCCCATTTTATTGTAGAAGTACTAGCAGAGATTGCCTAAACAACCCTATCCTTTTGAATACTGCACTGTTCAACATCTGAATACAAAACAAGACCAATAAAAGGCATGGCAGCATTTTTTTGACCAAAAACTGACTCAGATCAATATTTAGTCTGTTCCTGACTGTTAACCCTTCCGCCATTCTCATTAGAGAAGGACTTGTATCTGAAAAAGCTGATGGCTAAGAGCACTCTTTACTTTGCAGAGTCACTTGGAAAGAGTAACTGTGCAACTTTCCCAACGTTTCCCATTCCTTTTGCTAGCCTACAGTCTCCTTATTTCTCCATTTCTAATCTTGGCTTCCTTTTCACTCTTGTGTACACACTACAATGGATTCATAACAGTACTCTTCTGCCATAACAGTGTGATAACCTTCTACAGAACAAGACTACCCATTAACAAAAAGCTCTACTGTGAGATTAAGAAATAAGAAAGACTGGATTTCGGTTTTGTCTCGTGTGTGCACCTCTCCTCTCAGCAAACATAAAAGAAAGAAAAAAAAAAGTCAACTTTCCATTGCTACCCTTCCACCAAACCCACAGGAGAAGCCCCATCAGCTGGGCAGAAGCTTGCCAGCTTGGTTTGTACAAGCCAGGATGGCTCTGACCAGCTCAGCAGATCTGAACCGATTTACTTTGGCAGGCGGTTTGGCCCTGTGTAATCAAAACAGACAGATCTCTTGGTGAGGCAGATGAAGAACGGCGGATTAAAGAGTACCGAGGCTATATATACATAATACAGCTATTCTCCCTCCCTCCCAAAAGCACTTTCAGATGGAAAAATGAATACATGGCTATCTTTACTTTGTCAAAGTTTTGCATTTGTTCCCTGTTTGTCAGCCACGACTCCATATCGGGGGCAGCTTGAATGACGAAAGCCTCATAGTCTGCAAACATCTGTGTGAAGCGGTTGGCGAAAACCTCGCGAAGCTGCACGTTCAGTTTGTAGTCCCTCAGCTCCACCTCCTCACATGGCAATTTCCCATCCTTCTCCTTCTCCACGAGGGGAGCCGTGATGGTCATTTTTTCCATCGTCACGCCCGTTCTTTTGGCGAGGGCTTGCAGGCGGGCGATCGTCTCGTTGCCTTTCAGCAGTTCGTACATGCTGAGGGCGTTGCCGGGGATGTTCCCATTCTTCTTGTCATTCACCAAATCGCTAAGAACCAGGTTCTTTAGTTTGGTGGCACTGTCACTGCAGTGCAGGTTACCCTCCGGCGGGATCCCAAACTGCAGGAGAACCTCGGAGATTTCCTGGATAAACTCCAGCTTGTTGGGGAACTGGGGGAATTCCTCTGGCAGTTCGATGAAATGGTTATCGATGTCTACAAAGCACAAGTTTGCCTGAAATACAAAGAAAAGTTTCAAAACGGACCCCTAGCACTGAACTGGCTCCTATGCTAAGTAGTCCTATTTTCCCAGGGTCCTTCCAGATAGAAGGGTAAGAGCACACATAGGCAGGAGACTTTAGCTGTGTTGTTCAGCCTGTGACATTTCAGATTTCAGTATAGCTGAGGGCCAACTGGATGGCAATGATTTAATAAATAAATAAATAAAGCCTCCTGTCCTCTTCTGTTCCCCCAGGGCTTGCAGATCCCAAATTTCCCACTGCAAAGATTTGATATCCCCTCCCAAACCAGCCAAGGACACATCAGTAAGCAGGATGTGCAGCACCATTTCTCAACCCACGTAAATACTCTTTGTGTGAATTACTGCACCTCAAGGGCACGTTTATTTTACCAGAATCCGACTGCAAGAAGCCTCTGTAGTGAGAAAGATGACAGTGCTATGAGCAAAGCTACAAAAGAGGGTCCCATGCAAATCCTTTGGGATCATGTCTGAGTATAGGTTGTCCACCGGAGGTCAAGCCCTATTTCCCCACTCCCCCCTACCCCCTGTTTCCATGGAGGCTTTTAATCTTGGCAACTCCTTGCCTGAGATTTAAACAGAGTGCTCTTAGACAGCTTTGCTATGAATGGACATGGTCCTCAGCCCATAAGATTAAAGCTAAATGAAGACATGAATCTAGCAGAGCAGATACTTTTACTAGGACAGTGTCAATGGGGGGATGGAAGAACCGTACATAAAAATTAATTACATTGCAAATGCACCCTCAGGAATAATAGCAGAATGAAAAACCGTAATCGATCTCCTGAACTGCGGCTTACATCTGAAATTCACTGTCTGAGTGCACTGTACTGAATAAAATCTTAAACCAGGTCAGATTCCCAAGGTGCTGAGCTCTGACTGGTTTTACCCTGGCAAAAAGCTGCAGAACAGGAGATGCAGAAACCCACAGGGCAGCAGCAGCAGGTCTTTGTTAGCCTGACTTGGCCATTAGCACAGCTCCTCCGCCTTCTCCAAGGCACTTTTACTGTTCGTACTTCTCACCAAACACTGTGGACTAATCTTCAGATTATGTGAACAGAAAGGACTTATTTTCCTCCTTTTCTGAAAAGGTTAATTTTCAGCAGAAAAAATCCACAGCAAACATGGTTATAATAGATTGGATATTTCAGGGACATGTTTTACACTAATCACCTTTCACGTAGATACTTTAAAAGGTATTAGGATTCATTTGGTAAAGCAGAAGTGTCCCTTCAGCTCAGTTTTTCATAATAAATTTGGATTGTACAAAGGAAAGCATTCTTCATACAAAATAATTTGCTTTACTTAACTATACAGCTATTAAAGGGTTGTGGTATGTATCAGTACGGTTCTTTAGCTCAGGGTCTGTCTTCTTATCTATCAATATTTCATTTCAAAGGCTTTTTAATTTCAGCTGTGCATATCATTTACAAAATTCGAAAAATGAGATTTGGATTCAGAAAACCCTTGGGCAATCAGTCTCACTTCTCTCTTCAAAAACATCTGATGATTAAATTTAATGCAGAGAGATTAGTAACCTTAAGACAGCATGATGGCCAGTTGTTAGAATTTTTATCTCTAACAAACAAATGGTTTATATTTAGAGCAAGTGCTTGAAAAGCTAGTCCCTGGCCTGAACAATAAAGGAATGCTAAAGTGAACAGCGCTTCATCACTGCTCACATGTTGAAGGATTTTCTATTTTTTATTGTCTAGAGGAATTTGAGATTCAAGATCTTCCCTGTTCAATATCCTTTCTTTCTTTCCCTCTCCCACAGTTACCGGACCTGTGGTGTTCATAATTGCTGATTTTTTCACTCATTTGTTAAACATTGTAATGGGGGTGGCAGTTTCCACCCCACTATTACTCTTCCCTCACTGGCAATATTTAATTTGTTATTCCAGTGATACTGCAAGCCATCACATTGAAATTTTAGTTTAAGGAAAATGACAGCTTAATCTGCTAACCAAAAGCATATGACTAATCATTTTAAAAATCGCAGTAATTATGTAATATTAGCATGGTTTTACTGAAAAGTGTAGCTAGATACCAGCTTCATTTCCACACCAAAGCAAATTTCATGCGACTGGGTCATTGCATCCACGAGGTAAGACTTGATTTGCACTGTTACATGCCACCGAGGCTAAGAATCAGTCACCTCCACCTAATACTGAAAACAGATGTTTGTTAAAAAATGTATTATCCTTGCCCTGTGTTTATCCCTCCACTTCCACTTACAAAATCCTCCTCCTGCATATTCTCCTCTGCTGCTGCTCCTACCTGCCTTCTCAGCGAGGGCACCTATTTGGAAGCCTTAGGGACTCTGCCCCTAGGAGAGGTCCCACATGGAGCCGAGCACAGTGCTGACACTGTCATGAGACATTACAGCCACACAAACAGTTATTCTTAGGGTTCCCGCTGATTTTAAAAAGAAAGCCAAGTTAAAATGCATGGCAAGCTCAAGAGATGGGTCCAGTCACCATCTCAAACAGACAGGCTAGCCGTATCCCAAAGACTTTGCAGTATGAAGACTGATCAGTGGCCAGGTTAAAATGCGAAGCAGTTTTAATCATCTTGGTCAAATTTTGAGGAGAAAAATCTCCACTTCACTCTCTACCACCAGTGATTTCAACACCTAGATTACGGAGACAACCTTTCCTTCCTTTTTTTCCTTCATGGAAAAAAGTGATAGACCAGGCAAATTTTTCACTTCACATTGCATAGCAGGACAGAAGATCTTCAAAAGACCATCATTGGAGTCAATATTTTGAAAGTACATATGCATGTATGCCTCTAAGTGGTTCACAGGCACAGTATTAATGCAAATCTGGCTGATTGGAGGCCAGGACGCTGGTCCAGTAATAGACCTCAACCCAGCCAGGAACACGTGGGCTCACTTGAGGGTGGGACAAGGCTGGCAGGACGGAGCACACTTAGCAGCAGCAGCAGGGGGACAGGGACAGGTTTACACCATCTAGCAACTGCACACAAGATCCAGATTCATAAAGACCATCCCTGAATGAAACGCTCTTTAGCCCTCTGTCAACAGGACTGTGACACTGACAAAGGGTAACAAAACCCAGTGAAGCGTGTCATGTAGGGAACTTTCAGTGTCACAGCAAGAAGCAGAAGGAGAAGCATTTAGAAGTCAATACAATTAAGTAGTACTCATTTAAATTCAGAAAGGGACCGAGAAGGACTGCAGAGGCTTCCCCTACTATCTCACTCCTGCTGGCAAACAGTCTTCACCATGCCAGAGAAGCCTCCTAACACCAGGCATGGCATTTTCTAGCAGGGATTCACACAAATATTAATAACACATTTCAGGATGGCAACCCTGAAGGCAGAGGCTGACCTCCTGAGGCAGCTCCAGCTTGGAGCGGTCGGTTCCCTCTTTGGACTGCAGCCCCATCAAGTAGGGAACAGGAGCATCCAGAAAATGCAGGAGAGAGGCAGGAAGGATGGGGACATACACGTGCTGCCACTGAAACGGGAACAGCAGCGTCGTGATCCCCTCTGCCACCGTCATCAGACGCTGATAATCTAGACAGGGAGAGAGAGAGACAGACACTGAATTATCTTTCGCTTTTGTGTTTCACTTTTGAAATCTGGTTGGCAAGGACATGAGTGACAAAACAAGACAGAAACCATGTTTATATGGTAAGATGTTCTGAGAATAAGACAGTACTTAAAAACCTTAAACATTATTTAATTCGTCAAAACTCACTACCCCCAGGAAGAAACTACTGAACATAAATACTCATATCTTATCTAGACCCATTCCATCATTAAATTCATTTACTGAAAGGATTCCAAAAGTTCTCTCTATAGTACAGGATAATAATACTCTAATTCTATAAAAGGCTTATATTTTTACAAGGGAAAAGGAGGAGAAAGAAGTGAACTTCAAGGAAACACTGTAGTTTCTTGCTTGCTCCTGCCTGCCTGCTTCTGCTTCACTTGCTACTACTTCTAAGTCTGAGTATACTTTCCAGAAGGCTTGTCTTGGCCACATACCAGCAGAAGTTTATGGTTCCCAAGTGTTTAACAAACATTGCTTTTAAGTAAAACCCAAACAGAAGCCTAACAGAAATTTAGTTCTCAAAAATATTCTGTATAGCTAGCATATTTATATTGCATTATTTTACCAAATTTGTATTTAATCTACTAGTTCATTGCTTTGCAATGTTTTGGCTCAAATAAACACATCACACATTATTTTTTAAATTAAAATTTAATTCGATCCAGCTGAGCTGCAAGAATATTTCAGAATTTGGGTAAGAGCAAATTATTTCTCAAATATCCAGCTGGCATGATGCAATATCACAGCTTACTAATATAATTGAGGGAATCTAAATTTAAGAACACAGTTTTTAAAACTAACTAAATAAATAAACAAATAAATAACATGTTGGTATTAAAGAGATGGTTATCTTCACGGCGAACCTCAAACTGCAAGGCAATCCATCAGGACAGGTAAAGACCCATGGGGTCTTGTAAGCTGCTGGTGAATCTGAAACCAGATGATTGCTTCTACTCCATATTACAGCAGCTGGTGCATTGATAACAGCTACCCCCAAATTTCTAAGAACATGAAAGTACCTAAAGCCCAGTTCCTTAGGAATCTTAACTTATCCTGAAGAAGCTGCACATCTCATTTAATGTTAGTGGTTAAGGCAGCAACACCAAAGTGCAAGTTGTAAGTGACTTTGAACTTGCACGAGGTGCACGGCACAGACAAGAGGGGAAGCCAGTTCTGATTCCCGTCCTGGGCCTCCACCACTTGTGAGAGCTGCTCTTCACTACTTGCAAAAGGAGTTGTTCCCCCCAGCTTCAGTGCATGGGCACATCATCAGTACCCAGCAAGAGCGGCAGAAGGGATGCCTCCTCTATGGCTGTATCCAAAATCAGTTCTCATCAGTGCCAGGCAAGTCTCATGAGATTTAGCTTAAGCCACCAAAAGATTTTCACTCTCACCAAGGCTAGACCCGGATCCTTGGTAACACTTGGGTTGTTGCCCATCCCTCCCAGCCCCTCTGCCCCACTGCATGAAATTAAAGATATATGCATGAACACTCTGGTTTTGAGTCAGGTAAGAAGGCTTTTTTACTACAGCCCCACTGCCTGCTTTTGCCTGGAGAGGAACCCAGCCTTGCCCTTCCCATTTCCTGAATGCGCCAGCCTGATACCCTAGCAGACATCAGCAACCGCAAAAGCACTGTCATCTGACACTGCTCAGCTATTAGGAGGTGGCTGGGAAGATGCATTTGAATAAATATGCAAATTAAAACAACAAATTGCATAACCCATTCTCCATCTTGCTAGCACCTCTCTGTGGAAAACCAGCCTTGATCTGCAGAAGGTCAGCCAGCAGGGCAAAAACATTTTTCATCTTGTCTTACTAATAGCTAGTCACTCAATCTTCAAAATTATTTTCATACATACAAGTCAGTCTCAAGGTTACATCTCAAAACCATTCCCAGCTACAGATCAGCCATTTATGAATCCCTCCCTATGCAATGGTCTATAATTATACACGTCCATCGGCTATTTGTTGAGGAGCACTTACACAAAATCAACTTACAATACCTACTGGGGAAGCTTAGGCATCTCATAACATTTCATAACTCTGAAAGCTTTAAATGTTTTTTAAAAAAAATCAAATACAGAAAGTAGCATGTTTTAGTATGCATAAGATGGTTTCAAAGTCTGTTCTGATCTACATAGCCATGAGAAACAACAGGTCTTCACAGCAAAGTTGCAAGTGTCTTTTTGGATAAGGGCATTCCACTCTGGAAATGCATGCTCACTTTTCTTTGATGCCACTGATAATATTTGTTCTTTTGATACTTGTTTAATGAAGTAAGACACTCTAGTTACTTTGCATTTACTTTCAAGCCTGTACAAAGTTAGACAGCTGTCCTGTAAGACATAAAGTCTTTTTTCATGGAGAGATTCTTGTACCTATCAGCATTTGAGGAAAGCTTATGTGGTTACTGAGGACAACCTAGAAACAAGGGATTCCTCCATTTCCCCAAATCAGAGAGATAAAAAAGGGAGGCAAACAGAAAAAAAAGGAAGAAGGGAAAGAATGGAAGGGGATGGAAAAAACAGGGTTTGTATAGACTGTGTGTGTTTGCATCAAGGGAGGGAGCATTTCCAGATCCTATCCCACCATCTTTGATAACAATCTCCAACTGCAAGCCAAGTTTTGTTTGTTGTTTTATGAATGACAGGCCCAGGTAGAAAAACTATTCTCTGATCCTACTCCAACCTTTAGAACTAGAATAGGGGATTAGATAGTATTTGCCAGTTTAGGGAGTGCCTTTTGAGAAAGGTCTGTTCGTTGAGCAGAGCGAGGACACAACAGTCCTGTTTCCCATCCATCTGACATGAAGAAACATCCGGAAAAGATACAAAAAATAAAATCACTGTCTGGGTGATGTCCACAGAAGGTCATAAACTCAGAGTGATGAATGGCTTAAATCAAGGCAATTTCCTGAGATTTGCGGAATAAATCCCTTCCTCTTCTCGGGGCTCACCCACCTCATGCAGTGTATGCTATGCTGGATGTAGCAGAAGGCCCTGTGATGCCAACATGGCTACTACTGACGGCTTTAAATGCATGAGCAGTAGGTCACAGCCCACGGTGATGGCCCACAGCAGCAGCTGCTGCCACCAGAGCAAAGATCTGATCCATGCAAAATCAACCCTGGGTACAGAAATAAGTAGCAGACAGTGGAGACCTAAGCCTAGGGCAGTGACCTCCCTTCTCTTTGCTGTGCGGCTCAGGACAGTGAAGAAAGGACCGAGAAGTTCTGGAGACTTACTGAATGTCCCAAACACCAGATGTGTTTCTCTGCGGTGTGCAGATGGGATTTTAGCTTTAAATTTCTCTTACCCTGGATCTCCTTTCCATCTGATTGCTCCACCTCTCTTACATGCATTGCTATATCACTCTCTCACTTTCAGTTTTCATTTCTCCCCACTCCCACAGCGATGACGGCTTATACCACACTATTTATTTTGCTTGGCAGCTATACCTGCAGCCCTCACCCTGCTTTCTTGGGACAGGGAACTATCCTGTGTTCTCCAGGACAGGGAACACCATCGAGCACAGCCCCTACAGCAAATTCTTCATGTTCAGAGTTAAATCTGTTTTGTACACAGGACATTTTCCAAGAGAAACTGCTCAAGGAGGATAATCCCAGGGCAAAGTGGCCCCTATGGCTTCTATTGCAACTGCTGCCTCCTAACAACTGCTTAGCTGGATTTGGCATGGGTCCCTCATGCTTACCTTCTCCCCAAGTAAAGAACAGGGCAACAGAGTGGAGTTCAAAGACTCTGGATCCAATCCCTTTTTCTGGCAGCATCTGCCGGGGACCCCTGGCCAAGTCCCTGCATCTTCCCTTCCCTGCGCAGGACAAGTAACCCACTCCGTCGTGCGTCGGCAGTTCTGCTCCACGAGCACCACGCTTCAGCCACCCTTTACAAAGGTCTGGCAACATTCACATGGCTCACAACATACAACGTAATGCTTAAAATGCAAATCCTGAGAGATTCCTGCATAATTATGAATCACTATTTTGTGCTGCAGATGGAAATGGTTTCAGCATTTGAACATCAATTCACTATAAATGTTTTTCTGAAAGAGTACAAAATTTGACAAATATTTGTCTTGATGTTGATTCTCCATAATACAATAACAGGACAATAACCAATCAGCACGATATTACAACACATACTCTGCATGCAGAAATATCTATCCCAAAGAGCTTAAAGTCCAAACACAGGCAGTGACTGAGAAAAACAAAACAAAACAATCCTTCTCCTTTCATTTTACAGATTGGGCGTAGAAGCTCTGAGATGTTAAGCAATTCACAAAACTCAACATAAAAATTACTTTTCCTGCTACAAAGGACTCTGATATCTCAAAATCCTTCCCATGCTGCAGCAAAGCAAAACTAAGATCCTTTGACAGAGGAAAGGGACATCAATGTTACCCCTGCCCAGAACAGCTAAGACTTCCCTCGTTCAAGTGCTATCTCCAGAATACGTTCAAATCTTTGGCCATGATCAAATAGAAGAGAATTTCACCTGAGACCTTCTCAGCAGATACCCAACCACAGGATTTTTGAGTATAAGGCATGTGTAAGAGCACACACACCCTCATTCAAACTAGAAACGGCGATCTTGCTGTGATGAGTAGGTTATTATTCCAGTTTCAACACACCCGGCCTTCCTGATGAAAGAACAGTTTGGCCGTTTTCCAACTCTCTGTTCTAGTAACCTACCAAAGGTAAGGTAGAAAGCCTACCGCAGAGTTGGAGTTGCAGCCTGGATCTTCTAAAGCCAGTACGATGCTTTAAAAATAGATAGCGCTTCCTCCTTCTTTTCCAAGTCCCACTTTACATACAATTTGAAAGCACTTGGAAGCATTTGAAAAGATGGGTTACCTGGACACCACTTCCTTTCCTCTCTGCTCTTTGAACATGTGTGAAGTATAACTGCAGCTTTTCAAAGCCACATATTTAAATACATACCCTGGAAGATGGTGTTCTCAAAGAGTACCTTATCAAAAGGAACAAAATGATTCTAAGCAATAGTTTTAAAGAAAACAAAGCCAACAACAGAGAGAGGAAAAAAAAATAAAAATCAATGATCCTTAATGAGTAAGAGCTAATTCTTGAGGGGAACACCTGAACTGGCTTTAAAACATTCTTGTGACTAACAGTTTTTCCACATGCTACCTCTTCAGTCAAAGTATTATAAGCAATTGCTGTTCAGTTGCTACTTTTTGTAACATGATATGGGTTAGCTGAGCCAGGTATATTGGAAAAACTGGAAAATAAATTTGGTATTTTGCTTTGAGCTCTGAGCATGAGCCAGGAATGGCACACAACAGTTATGAGACCTGTCTAGGGGCTTGGCACCTTCAGATCTATAATGTTTATATATAGCATACTGCAGATGAAAAAGGAAATCTGAAATTCACATCTGAGACAAAAATTGTTTATGAAAGCAAAGGTTTTCAAATCAGATCTCAATAGCTCCACATAAGCAATGCATGTAAGTGTTACAGACTTCAAAGCGCTCTGGAAGCTTCCATCTTTTATCTGGTTTCTATACCAGCAGCTGCGATGACTGACAAGCCAGACCAGGTGATTTTCAAGAGATATTCAGATAAAATGCACAAAAATGCTTCAGGAAATGTTTATTTCCCATAGAAATCACCTTGCACCAGTGCTGCCTTCAGGGAATTTGGACAGGTCAGTGACGTGGGGTTGTAACCAGCAGACTGTCCTGGGGAAACGACCCATAGCATCTCAACACCCTTTATCCCCAACGGAAGAGTGGATTTACCAGCAAGCGACACAGCACATGAGTTACAAGATAAAAGCAGAGTGGCAATTTATGCCAATCTGAAAATACATATTTTCTTAAACAGGATTATCAAGATGAGCCTTCATCTAATTGCCTGAACTAAAAATTAGCCTCTCAGACTGGGGGTCAGCTCTGCCCCAAGGGAAACATCCTGAGGCCAATATTCACCGAGGCCAATTCTTCCCATTTTCCCTTGTTGGCAAACACTTAATGGAAAAAAAATCACTTCCACTTCAATAAATTTCCATTTATACAATTTATCCGTGTCACAGCCTGCCATCAGTGGTTCAGCATAAATTCGTTGATGATTAAGAGCCACCTTAAGAATTAATCCACAGGAAAACTTGAATTAGCTCCCATTACCAGCATGGTTAAGCCTCCTAGAGCAGGGCAAAAGTCTGTGTCAAAGCTGATAAGGCAGCAGCAGGACACAGGAAGATGGCCCTGATGACACGGGGAGCCCCTTGCTCGTCCCCACGGCTGCTGGGGCAGAGCAGCCTCCTGGTGGGCAGCAGCTCTGTGCCAGGGCAGCAGGGTGGTGGGGAGGGCAGAGACTCCAGCAGGCAACAACTTTGCTCAAGACCACTTTTGACTGCTGTGTTGTTTATCTGGCATTTGCCATAATTGGAATGTAAAGGCTTAATTTAACTTTCTTCCCCTTGTTCTTAAAAGGTAAAGATGTTTTATAATGGCAAATAATAAGATCCAATTTTAAAAAGTGGAGAGGTGGTGGAGCGTGTGTGTATGCACAGAGCTAAAAGCAGTTGCTCAGTCTTCCTCTACAGTTAATTGTGAATGCAAACAGGAGTAGGGTTGTGGTACAGACCTGTACTAGCTCCTTCTCCTTGTTTGCCGTGCTTTAAAATCTTGACTTTTCAGGCCATATTGACTTCAGCTAAAAAACTGAGCAACTTCTAATTAAAAAATGGTTTTGTCTTTTCACTAAGGTAAAAACGAAGAGTATGTTTGATTCCCTGATTATTCTATCCAATTACTTGTCTCCTTTGCAGGTGAACATGCACTGCAGTCTCCTCTGACTGTGGTTCTGCTGAGGCCCTAAACCCAAACCTCTTTCACAGAGACGCATTTTGTTCCCATGTAAACTGTTCTCTGCCATAGCTTCCCATTAGTTTTGATGAATACTAGTGTGCAGTGCATCTATTTAAATAACAAACAGAAAAGCAGAGGTTTTCTATGGAACTATTTGGTGTAAAAATGCTGTAAAAGGCAAACACATCATGCATGTATTCGTTTTAAAAAATCTCGCCCAAAACAGACTTCGTAAGAAAGGTCTTTCAGACACTACCTTTTCCTAGGTGATGACTATATATATGCATAGTCATTTGTATTGTAATTTCTAAGACTGAAAAAAAAAAATAGTGCAAAGAATATTTCATTCTTTGAGGAGCATTTACTCAAGCCCTTTGAAAAACAGCTTGGGAAATACTCAAAATTATAATGAGTAGAAACAGCCTAAGCTCTAAGAAGTTTATCTTTGTCTCGTTCCCATGTTCCTTCTCATGTTTAAATCCCTAGACAGGCAGACATACAAAATGGATTGCCGAGGTTTCCACAGAGCCCACAGTTTAATTCATCTCTCTTCAGCAGACATCTTATGCCAGTGGCGTTTTGTTACCGATCCTTGGGAAATTGTAGCAGCTATCGCAGTGTGTTATTAACTTAGACACTGCTGGAAGCCTGGACATTCACAATATCCTTATATCTCCATGGTCACACGGGAGAGCTGTGCACTGAATAAAATAAAGGGCACTTGCAAGAGTATTAATTTCTACAATTGAATAAACTATAATAAAACTACAACAGCAAGTCTGTTTCATAAATGAAAGTCTGTAAGCTCCAAGCTTACACAACGTTAGATGTGTGCTACACTGTGTGCCTTGGTTAGTGATAACAAGTATGACTCTATATCATTTTTTTCTGCTTTATTGGGAGTCTGGTAGTTCTTACATCCTTCCTTTGAAAGTCACAGGAAGACATCATAATCCAAGCTTTGATTTTCAGAGGATGAAGTTTATAAGTCTGCAAAACAAAGACTGCACTCTGAAGAATTGCGGGGGGGAAAAAAAAATCTAATCTCTCCCCTTGGTTTTCAAAGCCCTATTGTTAAAATTTAGCCCTATTTAAACTTAAAAGTATTCTCTACATGCAGGAAGAGGTAACCTGAAGCCACAGGAGTCCTGCTTCTAGTGCTTTCAGGTACAGCTTTCTGTAACACCTTTGCAGGCCAAAGTCGGCACTTAGAGCAGTCTGTTACATCTACCCACCAACAGTGATTTTGATTAACTCCCTGGAAGTCCACGCTGTCTCCAGGAACAGTAAGGGCTTGTCTTTTCAGCCTTGCCATTTAGGCACAAGCACAGGTCTCTGCCAGTTATCAGCTAACCTTGCCTTGTTCTGCATTTTGCCCTAATGCTGGCACAGCACCGTTTGCTGCTCCCAAGCTGCACAGACATTTCACAGCTTCAGACTGAAATGCTTTGGTCGTACTGGCTTTTGGCCCAGAAGGACAGAACTATCCACACCAGCAGTTCCCAAACCGTGGTTTGCAAAGCCACAGTGAGAGCTCCACAGCACCAGGCTGCTTTAAAGTCTAAACCATAAACTTGAGACAAATTGGGGATTAAGGTAGTTGCCTGCAGTCCAAAACATTTGAGAACGAAAGAGCTTAAAAAATGAGCTCATCATTCTTTTACATCAGTCTTTCCTCCTCTCTGCTTGACCACCACAGCTGCAAAGTGAAGTTACAGTCCACTACAACCCCTTCATTTTCCCAAGTGATGGGATACCACTCACCTGTAAAACACCATGAACAGAGCAACTAGATACCCAAAGCTGACAGTAGCAGCCACGGTACAAACAGCTACCAATTGGTCCTGTCCCCATGGCAGAGCTGTGCCAGACATTCTCGTATCACGCATCCAAGGCAAGGTGAGTAAAGTCACCCAACACTCTCACCTCTTCATTTAGTTAGATGCCTTTGTTCAGGCTGCTGGAAAAATTATGCCTCAGATCCATGGTTAAAAAGAAACTTTTTCATCACCAACTCCCAGTTCACTAGAGAAAATACATGCCAGAAAAGCCAATACAGTCTCTGTGCTACCTTTCTGCCAGCCCTTTGCTGCTGTTGTCACCAACTGTGTCAGCAACCAGGTGCAACTCCACTTGACCAGCATCCTTCCCGCAGGCTATAAAGTTTGGAAATAAAGTTGTTCGACTAGTTGTACCCAGTGTTTGCAGTTTTTGTAACTCTCCTGCTCTTTCTTGGCCTCAAAAAGCAATCTGCCTTTAGCGGACAGACATTTAGTGAGAAGTTTAAGGTTCTCAGTAGAGAGCCAGCAGCCTCATTGTATGGTCAGGGTTGTGCAACAACTTTTTTTCATGCAACTTTCCAGAAGAAGTCTTTATTCTTTAAAAAGAGGAACAAATTTTTTGGCAAGCTTGAATAAAAAGCTTCCTTCCAACAGGGCTAGGAGAACCACAAAAAAGTCAGCTAACATTTCCCATACATGTTATTAGCAGCTCCCTCACTGAAGTAGGTTTTGGTCCAGTGCTCTGATTTCTTGAGTATGGTAGCATTTCAGTGAATTCTGACTTTGGGTGAATAATACTGTCTTGCTTGAAATTCCACCCTGTGGACACAAGACCATTTTCTACTAATCTCTGGCCGAATTTGGGAAGGTTGCAGCAAGGCCAGGCCACTGGAAACACTGTCCAGCGAGTCCATCCTCTTTAAAGCAGAAAGGGAAGGAAGGACAAATTCGCAAAATCACTCTCTCATTCGTTACTTTGGAACAAGAGATGCGTAAGCCAAAAACTTTTCCTCTTTTGCCTTGAAAGAATTTGGGAGTTAAGAAAGCGTTTCTCCCTGATGGATCTCAAAGCTTAGAGAGGAGATTTCAGTAGTGTCTAGGCTGGTTATATCTCCCGATAGGAAAAGAGCTGCTCTGTTTTCTCTTTCAGGAATTGGAAGACTGACATTTAAAAGAAGCCACAGTGCACTTAGCCAAGAACTCAGCTATCAGGATATGCCAAAACTGAGGCTTTGCACTTGACCTCCACTCCACATTCCTCACCTCTGGGAACCAGCATTATGATGCTATTTACATAATCACAGAATTTCCCTAATACAACTGTATGCTTTTCCCCATGCGCCATCAAGTTGTGTCTATATTAGATAGGGAAGTAAAAGTCATGTCAAGGACATCCCTAGATTCACCAGTAATGGCGGGGGGGCAGGGGGGAAATCTGAATTTTGGAGAGTGGAGAGGATTAATTCTCACTATCTCATTTTTATTAAAAAAAAAGCCCACAGTGAAAATAAACAACGCAAGTAAATCCTTAAGTTCTAGCCAGTAATTGGAAGAAAAATACTTATTTATCTAACTTCTGGTGGCACTGAAAACTGAGTCAAAATTATTTAGTAGATATTTTGTATCTGTCTCAAGGACTACTACAAAAGTAATGCACATGCAAGTTGCTCTCCATTTGCACAAAATATTACTAAAATGTAATCTGACAAGCAGATTTTTTCCTAATGCTACTAGCTTACAGTAAAAAAAAAAATAAATAAAATCTCAGTTTTCAGTGAGTCGGTAAGCAGGGATGGGGAGGCATTTCAGTGGTGTTGCTGCTTAATGTCGAACCCTGGTGTCAAGTGGGAAAGGCAGCACGATTCAAACCGATGAAGAAAGAGGTAAGCATACACACACAGAAGCAGACGGGAGGGGAAAAGCAGCCTAATCAAAACTAACAGCAGGATTTCTGCTCACACTTCAAACCGAGAGCAGATAGAGCCCTTCATTTTCAGCTCTTTAAAGCAAACCCCTGGAGTCCATCTGAAGTGCTCCACAAAGAACTAGCAATCCTTCAAATTCAGTCATTTGCAGAAGAACTACCCTCCTTCTACCTGCCTAAACATTCTTCCCCATTCTCAGTCATTTATTCATCAGTATTACTACTACACACTTACTGACCTTTTCTTTTCTATGACAAACCTAAGTGTTCACTTTGGGATCCTGAAGGTTCATTACCCGAACTCATTTTAGACGACTTCCCATCCTCTCTCTCCTCTCCATTTCAAGCTGTCTGTTGCTTGAACCACATCTCTTGAGAAGTCTAGGCATTCAGCATATTTTCTTCTTTTTGTTAAAAGGTATGCATACCCCCAGCTTCATGTTGTTCATTCTAGTCTGATGAAACCACCCACCCCAAACCTTTTCCCTGAGACACATTTCACTGATTTAGGGTCAGCATCACAGAAGCCATTTGGAAACTCAGATAATATGGACAGGTATCCAGCGAGACACAGAGGAACCTCCAAAAAACTCTGGACAACCCCTTGAAAGTCAGAAGGAAACTTGAACTTGACTTGTTTGGGCACTCTGGTGCATTGCAACAGTTGCAGCACATACCTTTTGGTACCCAAATATCACCAGGGCCAGACTCACAGCTGCCGACATCATACAGGAAACAGTAATAGGGGTGTAAAACCTCAGAGCATGTCCAGCGCTAAGTCAAGATTCCCAAAACCTGCAGCACAGTATTGCACTATTGCAGAAAGACATAGCCAGAAGAGAAAAGGTACAGGCCAGATTTTCAAAAGCTTGCTGGCATACTTCAACATTGACAGGCTCTGTGCAAGCAACTTCTGCCAATGTAGCCAGCCTTTGCCAATTGCAGTCTAAAGTGTCTCAAAAAGAAGTACCAGCATCCTTGTCAGAAAAGTTCCCAATAACCTCAAGTAGGACTACGAAGGCATGCCCTGTAACTCCACTCAGTTCCAACTCAGCATTAAAACTTCAGCCTCTTAAGTGCTAAAACTCATCTCAGTGCTTTAACCAGAACATATCCACCACAGGGGATGGAGGAAATCTCACCAAACTTCAATACGCTGCTGAAATTTGAAAAAGAAAGTAGCAAGAGTGCTTTCTGCAAGATGCATTACTTTCTGCTGGTATTTTTGCAGAAGATAGGATTAGTTTCATGCTGTCTTGCAGCATGATCAAGGGCAATATAAGGATAATAATTAAGTGAATTCTATTGCTAGCTGTCACAAGTGATAAATACAATGCATAATTAAACAAGCGGCACCTAGACTGCCTAGAGGAAACAATTATTCAGTGCTTTCATCAGGACAGACTCATTTCTTTTACGTTTTTTCATTACGTTGTTGCATTTCACATATCTGCTGAAAATCAACAGCTTTATAGTAGCTCCTGTGGCCACAGCTGCCCAGGAACTGCTTGCTGGGAACAGACCCAACATGCATCGCTGGACGAGTGCCTACCTTGTGAGTACAGAAGGATCTGCATCTCCAGAAGAACGCAGGTGAAAACCTGGACCAGGTTCTCCAGGCCCAGCAGCTCGAAGACCTCCCGCAGCGGGTAGTCAGAGAGTGGCAGCTCGTTGGGCCCAGGTCTCTGGCAAATGATGGGCTCATAAACCCCGTAAAACTTCAGCGACCTCCCCGGGGGTGGCAGGGGCACCTCGTAGAGGATGTTGTGGATGTAGCTCTCCAGGGGCAGAGGTGGCGGCTGCTGGGAGGTCACCGCTTTGTAGAGCTGGATCAGGAATTTCTTGCAGGCTTGCATGAAGGGCAGAGGGGTGATGAGGCATATGCATTTGGAGACGTACAGTGTGTCTCTGCTGATGTCGTAGGAGTTGTACCGCTGGAGCTTGGCGAGGGACGTGGCGTCGCCCTCGTCGATACTGCTGGCCAGGGAGTCCATGCTGCATGAGGAGGAGGCACAGACGCTGCTGTATTGCTCTGCGTTGTGCATCTGGTAGAGCGTTTGCATGGCTGTGCATATCTGCTTGCTCGTGACCTCCTCGTAGAACGTGAGCACAAACCCGTACGTACGAGAGCCATCTTCTCTGGTGATGATGAACGAATGGAGCTGTGGATCTCTGTTATCTGCCTGCGTCCTGAAAGACAGCCCTTTGGGCATGCACAGCTAAGAAAGGAGAAAAGAAATAGGTATAGTTATCTGAGCTACAATTTTATTTTGTTACTTTTGCTTTACAAGCACATTCTTTTTATCCACTGCATCATAACAAGCCATTTATCATTAAAAATAATCCCCCTGAAATGTAGCCCAAGAACAAACAGCTTAAAACTAACGCTACTTAAAAGAAGAGGTAGACATGACTGAAGAAAGGAAAACACCCTCCAAAATGACCCATCTATTAAGTCATTACGACTCATTTTCATTGCTTTGTGAAATTATTTTCACTACTGAATAGTCTTTGTCTCATTTACTTAAGCATCATGTAAAAACACCCAGTTTTGTTCTCATTCACATATATCGTGCCCACAGTACTCTAAAATCAGAGAGGTAAGGAAGAATCCTATACCACTGAATGCAAATTACACAGACTTCTTGAAATTCTTTAATCTTCGTTAATTTTGTTAAAAGAAAAAAAAAAACAAAGCAATTAACTGACAGTTATTACATTTATTTTCTTCCTTAAGTGCTACAAAACAGCTTAGATTGGAAGGAGGTGGGGTGGGTGGGGAAGGAAACACCCAAAATCTATGAAAGCCTCAGTTTTGATTTACCACTCAGCAAAATCTTTTGCAGTGATTCTACTACACTGGGTGTTTCTCTAAAACATAGCCCTAGTGATAACTCCAGGCATTTTTCCAGGCATTCCTCAGGAATTCCATCAGCCATCTGATACAAAATAACAAGCATCCAGCAAAACTTGTTTGAATGTGTGTCAGCATGAAACTCCTTATATTCTAGCTAAATTAGTCTGTTCATAAACGAAGAACTAAAGCTTCCTTTGTACTTTCCATCTGAAGAAATAAAAGGGAAGAGAGGGAGAGCCTTCAAAGTGCTCCTCCTGTTCCAAAAGGCAACACTAGAAGCCAACTTTCCCAAGGGATGTGAACCTACACGTGACTGAGTGCATCCCCTATTGTCTCACCTTGGCCAGGAGTAAATTCTTCTGACAGTGAAAGAGGTCAAGAGAAACAATTATATATTTTCAGGCACATCCTCCCCTGAACTTCACCAGTGCACCTTGCAGAGACTTTTCAACAGCCTGATAGAGCTGCTACCAGCCCAGCTGGGATTTAGGCAAGTGGTCCAGACTCACTTCACAACATGCTAGCAAGCCCCTAAGTTACCTAGGACAGCTCTTATGTATTGCTCTAAAAGGTAATGTATAGGGAAATAAGTAGGCTGGAGTAGGAAGAGGAATTCAATTCAGTTGATGGCCTTTGCTGACATAAACCATGCAATTGCAGCTTGAATCGTTTTTGAACAGCAGCCACATTTTTGTTCAAAAGGTTCATAGTTTTTACTGAGGCATTAACAGCAGTGCCACAGTTAAGGCTTCTCCAATAAATAGTAAAAAAATCCCTGTTTCACACTTTATTTAAATTTATTCTGCACGATAAATGTCTCTTAACCTCATTTTTTGGCAGGCTTGCTTAATAAAAATTTATTCTAGAATGTGTGCATTCAATGGTGGCTATAGCCTTACCAAATCTAATCAGGCCAAAATCATAGGTTTTAATCTCAATGCTATCAAAGATTATATTTTCTTCACTTTACAGAAAAACACCTGGATAAGAAAATTATATGTACTGGTTCAATCAAGAACAGACAAGCATCAGGGAAATTCAGACCAGCTAAGACAGTTTCAGAAGGCTGCTTTAAATAAATTTCCTTCAAGTCTTAATTATTATTCCCTCATCCTTTATATACCAAGTATACACACACAAAGGGACACTCATCTATGAGCTTTCAGCCACAGCCCAGCATATGCAGAATATCAACATTTTAAGACCCTGGCTGCAAACCCAGGCACAGAGACTGCCGCTGCTGTTAGACCAACAAGAGGACACGGAAAAAGGGAGAGAAAGAAAGATGAAAAAGCACAGAGGCAGGGAAGAAGGACCAAGGGTCACTTAAGCTAAGATCAAAAGGAAGACCGTGTGCTCATTTTCCAGCAATACAGAAAGCTTCAAATTTGCAGTTAATGCATGAAAACTTTCATCATAGTGCCTTGGACATCAATCACTTCCCATCTTGTCTGTGTTTGTCACATGTGTCACAGGAGAGTGTTGGGGAGGAGCAGCTTGGGATGTGCTAAGGGGGCTGAAAGCTTTGCCTGCTGGTGAAGCTGGCTGGCTAACGGTGACAAGGCAGGCAGTCACCTTTACTGCATCTTTGTATAAACACAGAAAACTATCCAAGATTACTAATCAAAAGACAGGATTTTGGTTTTCAGAGCACTTTACTATGTATATTTAAACATACTATTAGCAGAAAAATGTGGAATTAAATCATACTTGCAATAAGGCTTATAACCAACATGGTTTGTAAAAACAAAAAGCAGTTGCACAAAGACAGACAAAAAGATATTCAACTAATCCATACCTCATCTCTAGAAGTTATGAGTAGGAGATACTCTTTTCCTGAACACGGAGGCAGGACACACACACACACACACACTGTAATCCCTCCCTCCTTCCTTCCTCCTCCCAGCCATCATCAGTTGCAGATATTTCTGAACCAAAGGTCCCCTCTGGACCACCGCCCATTAGCACTGGTTCACCTCTTCTCCATTAGATCCTCTATCTCACTTTTTAAGCCCCCGTATATTTTTTTATGCTCACAACAGGCTGTGGCAACAAGGTCCGTACCCAAAATGCACTGTGAGTGAGAGGGTGGAGAGAAAGAGGCTTTTGTTTATATTAAAGCCTGCTCCTTCAAATTACATTGGGGAACCTTTAATTCTTTTATTTCAGTACATGAGATGTTAAACAGACAATTCTTCCTGAGGCTTCAGAAACACAGGCAAAGATTTAAGACAAACCAGAGGGCTAAATTAGGAGGTTTATTTCCTAAAAATTTCACTTTCCTCTCTACTGAGAACTTCAGCTTGGTACAACATGTTACTTGCAGAATGGCCACAGAAGATAGTACGTGACGTTAGGCAGGGATAATCACAAAAAGCAGGGGGGGAAAGAAATACTTCCCTATTAAAGAGAACTCTGTACTTTGATACATACTTCGAAAGGGAGAGAAAACATGACTCGCAGCCAGCGTGATTGCTTGTGACTTCATGGGGGTTATTTTTAAAGCGTCAGGATGGTTTCAGAAGGCAATTGAAATTCCTTAGGCATCCAGCAAAGCCAGAGTTCTCCCAAGTTAACCTTCAAGGATTTATGCATTTTCTTCTCTGAGGAAAATTGCTTCTGGAAGCTCACATAAAGCAAACACACAAGCAGAACTAACACAGCAAGGCAAGATCAGAAAGGCCAATAATTGCCTCAAGGGATTCTGCGGAGGTGGGTATTACTTTAAATGATGTTTCAGATCAAAACAATAAAGAAGTTTTCCAAAAGATGATTTAAAAGACCATTAAATACTGCTGCTGTTAGTAAATGCCTTTTTTTTTTTTTTTTTTCTCCAAGACACATTGCAAATGAAAGATGTGTTCTTCTGCTATTGGATTTCAGCTGAATGCAGTTCAGTTCAATTATTTTATTTTAATAGGTCTCTTGCTGGTTTTAGTATTTCATTTTTGTCCAATAATATGATCACACTTCATGAATACTACACATTTTCAACTGTAATGCGAGACAAATAATGCAGCAATTCAGCTATCACCTCTTGCTGCCATATTCCT
>NW_009600084.1:40031-77397 GCF_000690535.1 Cariama cristata
CTCCCATCACTTCTCCTCTGAACACCCCCAATTCAAAGGCAGAACTAAAAGGCATAACTAGCCTTGGTAATTGTGTTATTACCACCTTAACTGTGCTGATGAAGCATCGTTCTCAGTCCTTCACGCCTCCTGCATAAGCAGAGTGATGTGGAGACCTGCCCAAGTACAGCACCATCTCCGCCGGTGCACATTTGGAAGCAGAGGACAGAAATCCCCAGCTGTCAGAGGCAGCGATCAGGCTCATCTCTGCCTTTCTATGCATGTGCAGTGCCACAGTATCAGCTCTCTGTGTCACTGCTACCTCCAGCTCCTGTGTCGTCATGTTAACTATTTGGCACAATGCTAAAAAATAAAATTCAGTGGAAACTGAGATGAACTTCATATTTCTACATCTTTGTGACTGCAGAGAAGTTCCAAATGCATTTTTGCATTTGCAAAAGCCATTTTATTGTGGGTTTTGTGTGTTCCCCATCTCTCCATCTCCTAGGTGAGGGCCAGGAGATTCTCTTGACTTCATACCTGCACCATACAATGAAGTTGGTTCTGTTTTGAACAGGATAAGCTAGTATGTAGTCCTACTCTCCTCAAATGCGAAGCATATCTAAACTAGATCATGGGGAAGGGGTTCCCTAATTTTCCAATTCTGAGTTAGACCCATTACACATTTTTGAAAACAACTGAAAGTGGTAATATTGTTTAGTGTTATTATTACAACTGGTTACTTTTAATTTATAAAACAAATAGCACTTTCTGTACTGGGAAGCTCAAATACCAGTAATCTGCTGTCTTTGTCAGGACATGTTCTTAACAAGTGCTTTGGTGATTTCGGAAACATCCTTTCAATATCAACTCTTTGGGAAAATTTCCAGTGGATCATCGGTCTTTCTGTTGTCACTTCTCCAACTCCAGAAACTGTTTTCTCCTCCCTCCCCTGTTCATGGGACTTAGCCACATAGATGCTCACATCAAATTTAGCTGAGAGGAAAGAGATGTACAGAAGATGCATTGGTGCACAGGTGCCGTCAAAAGTGACTACCGAACAAAAGCTGTGGTTTAGGCAAGTTCCACCTTCTGCATAACGATTCCTCTTTAACAGGTATCAAGGTTTTTTGTACTCAAAAATTTCACGTGGATATTAGTATCTTAAAAATTCCTCGGCTTGCCTCATTCCCACCTATGGATATGTATCCTGGGTGACTACTTCTACTCTCACCCAGTCACTGAGATGGTGGTTAGACTTGTTTCATTGTGCAATAGACTTAACTAGAATTAATGAGGGAAATGCAGCATTTTATTTTTGTTGCACCTGAAAGTATTCTGTATTTTCACAATACCTCTTCCCCTACAGCTCTTCAGCCAGCATGCCTAGTGGGTGCTCTTAGTGCTAGCAGAAGCACCTTGTTCATTACATCACATGGGCTGGTCGCAAGCAACCCAGGAACCACTTGAGAGTCAAAACTGCCAGGAAACAGCTTGAGAAGAGAGTTTCGTTACCTACCATGTTGACGGCATCCTGGTCAAATGGGTTCCACTCAATGTTCTGAGGATAATGGGCCAAAACTTTGGACTTGAAGGTTCTTCTTAAGGGACTCTGGTCGAAATTCTCTCCTGCAACAAATGAAGACGTAATGACTTGTCACAGCAGTGAGGCTTCAGAGAGAGATGGCCTGGGCAGCTTTCTTTCACTTTGAGGTTGGTTTGGTTTTTTTTGTGAAATCTGAAGGGCATTTTCACTCCCAACAGATGTACTACTTTTAAAAGAGAAAGAGAAAAGATGCACAGTCTGATCTTACCCTCCTTCCCACAAAATCTTACTATAGTTGCAACATGGCTTCCAGCTTAGTATTTACAGCATGGAAATTTATTATTAGGAGCAAAATTACTGCTGGAGCGCTACAGAAAAAGACCCTTCAATCAGCTGAATTCTCCACCTTCCCCTATAGCTTGAATATCTAGAGATGGCTTTACTTAGATGCTGAAAGAGCACTTTCCCTCAAATTTGTTAGAAACTGTCTTATGGTCAATAAAAAGTATGAGTATCTCTCAGCTATTATAAATTATTTAAGGATTCATTACAGATCTTTTTTATATCACAAGTCTTGTGTGAAGATTAAACATTTACTTTTTCTACATTAAATTTCAAGGACAGACTTTTTTCCACACAAAGAATCTAGCAGGTGCAAAGAGGAAGACTGAAATTAGACTTCAAGCAGAAATGCATCCAGTTATCAGCATACAAATAGCGTATTTCACAGTGATATTGTTAATGGAGTTTCCACCATTGGATAGTCTACAGTATGCAACACAGTAATCAAAATAAGAAATTCTTAAAATCTATTAATTATATTACCATCTACTAGACTTTTCTCAGATATCAGATTACTAATTTCAGGCTTCCTGCTTTAAAGACTACAGCTGGGTCTTTCCTGTTCAGTTCCTTTCTCACCTGAGAGAGATGAATGGGTTGAAAGCCTTATGTTCACAATGTGACATGTTTTTCATCAAACTTTGCTTTCCACTCAAAAGCTCCCTTTGGGACTTCTTAGTGTTACCTAGATACTTTTAAAAATATGTTACTGAAATAGAATTGGATTTCTTTTCTTTAAAAAAAATAATATTTCTCTTTATACTTAAAATCAGAACCAATATTTCATTAATGTTTTTAATGAGAGGTTATTTTGGATGAAGAAAATGATCAATCGCTTGGCAAGCTCTAAAAGCCATCCACCATTCCTGCAGAAAAGTTAAACTACAAGTCACTAACCTCGCTAACCCCTCTCTGAAGGCAACATGGACTGCGGGAGTATAATTCCTGTGTGCTGGGTTACATCTGTCAACTCAACCTTTGCACAGCTAGCAGTCTGAGTGATGTTGCAACATTCACAGTTCAGCAGTTACCGGAAGGTTTCTAAGGCCACAGCCATTTGGCACATGCCCTTTGATCCTTGCGAAGCAGTCTACACAATAATTTGGCTCAGAGTGAACTAATCCAAAGAAATTTCTGTGCAAACTGATCCTTGAAAGCACAGTTTCTCAGTCTTTGCCTGGCAGAGCTTAGGATCTGCAGGTAATTGCGGGGAACACAAAATAACAGAAAAAACACAGTGGCAGTTCACAAGTTAAAAATTATCCAGGCGAAGTTTTTGGAGGTTTGAAAACCATTTATTGTATGAAACACTTAACACATCTTCAAGGGAGAGAGCAGAACCTGCAATGTCTCTCAGGGGCTGCAGCACCTGCACAACAGGGCAGGCAGAGAAGAGGAGGCGAAGGTCAGGCATTTTTTACACCAACGCCAGCCACCCGCTTGGTTGGGAAGGGGAAGCAGAGGCTTAGGCTAGAGCTTCCCTCCATGAGGATGAGTGTAGGCAGGTGGAAATTCCTCCAGATGTGGGAGTCAGCTGTGCTGGGACTGCACCTCGCCCTGCTGCAAGAGCCACTGCACCGAGTGAGCTCAAGAGCCAGATGCAGGAGAGCTAACCAGCTCTTCCAACAGCACTCGCTTTCCAATGCATTCAGAGAAAGCATTTAAATCTTTTCCTTCCCAAAACATTGCTGAGATTTTAAGGATATGGGTATTTTTATACAATGGCTCATTTTAAACACAGGATTTAGACAAATTGCAGCATTATTTTTTTTCTAGCACTATGTCTGTCTCACTTGATTTTGCTGGGTAACCATAGGTGAGAAAAGCAAATAAGCTTCTACAAGGCTATTTTGTGCTTGGGAAGATAAAAAGTCTGAGATGTTGCAATGCTGCAGCCATATTTCCTGGGGCAGGAATAAATGGCAATGGTAAGATGTGAAGACCTCTGGCAGGGCAATGTAGCCTGCTTCTGGAATTGCTCAAGGCAAACCAGAAATCCAGCAAAAGTGTAGGCATCATAGAAATAAAGAAAACTGAAGGTGTCAGCTAAACTGGATCAAATTAAAAGACATGTCAGGGTTTAGCTGATTAGCTCATCACATCTGCCAAGCTGGACCAGACTTGCCACTAGCTGCTATGGCAGCCCAAAGCACAACCTCTGTGAAGATCCTTTCCACTCTCAGTTACAAAACTCAGACTGAAGTACACAAGACCAGAGATCATTACTCTGTTACAGAACATGGCAGTAGAATAACCTCTTATTTTGGTCCATAAGTTCTTTGCAGAGGCATTAGAGATAAAGATATAATGTCATCCACCAATTCCTAAAGTTTCACAAAATAAAAATCCCAGCAAGTAAAGCCAGCAAAAATTCTCTCTCCAGGTATGCACTGAAACATACTTGGCAACATTTTCAATTCTTAGTATCAAATAGTAATTAATGTGCTTGCATAATCAAATAAATATGCATGATGTTATTTCCTAATTACATCTTCAATCTTTCTCACATCTGACAGTTTACCTTACAACTATGAATTAGCAGAAAGGCAGATATTTGATGCTAAATTTGTTTGGTTGCTTCTACTAAAAGTTTGAAGAGTATCTGGATGACTTCATTAAGTTCTCCACCACTAACAGCAAGTGATTGCTAGAGTCTAAATTTCCTTAAAGGTTTCCTTTTTCATGACAAAAAAAATGTTACTGCAACCTGATGGATGCTAATTGGGTAATTTGTGTGGGTCAGAGGCACTCATCACCTCAGCAGTTCACCAGCTGAGTCCTTCACAGGTCCTTTGGGGGCCAGTTTTCCACTCTACATTGTACAGGTGGTGTAAAAACACCTTTTGCTTGAAAAATAGCCCCCAGTGATGACAGTCAGCAACTAAATTGATTAATCATATGGTATTAGTAGATAACTGTAAATGGGACTCCAGTAGCAATGCACATTAATCATGTCATTTACTGTTTCTAACGCCTGTGCTCACTTACAGGCACCAAAGAAATTGGGGCAGGCTTTGCCCCGTGTGCTGGGTGTGCTCGGGAGAGCTCTGCTTCCAGCACACCGAAGAGATGTGGCATCTCAGGGGACGTGGCTCTGTGCACTTTGGAGTGGTGCAGCAAACTGCCCAGCTTTCACCTAAATAACTCCCACACGCACCCCGAAGGCAGAGGGTTACATACCCAGTACCTTCACCTATCTGCTCTGGTAGCACAGCCTAAGCTTGTGGTGGAGCAGAGAGGGCAGCTGCTGCGTGGGGCTGCCTTTAACCTCTCCGGCGTTAGGGCAGCACTGGCAGACGCTGGTAGCGTGTCGGACTGCTCAGAGAAATCCAGGAAGTGGTCTTGGAAGACTTCTCCATGGGAAAATATCTTCCTCTCCTACTTTGGCGGCTCAATTACTAACTAACCCCACCAGATAAAGTTGTACTTATTTCCAAGTTAGACCAAACGCTACATCACTGGGGATATAAGAGCAGGGAAGGCCTTGATTTTTTTGCTGTTCTTGTTATTGAATATCCTTTGTCTCGTTTTCCCTATAAACCACCCCCCCACCTTGACAGGCAATACTCTGGCAGCATCTGGAACCAGTGGAGAAGAACAAGGCCTATTTGCCAATAAACCACTGTAATCATGAAAAACCGAGGGTTCCAATCAGCTTTTGGAAATGACCAGTAATTTGTATGCTGCAAATACTCATGCAGTTGTTTAGACAACAAACACGTCTAAAAAGTTTTGTTTATAAAGCACAAGCATTGCTTTAAGAAATCCAACTTCCAAAAACCAGCAGTAACAACGTCCTAGTAGGCTGACAACATGGATTCATTTGATCCAGAAAAGTAGATAGCACAAATAACTTACCTTTGCAGAGTGTCTGCAGGGTTCACATTTTACTACTCCAGTGGTTTTAAAAATATATAAATTAAAGGTAAAACACACAGAGAGAAAATACAATTTTCTCAATCAGTGATCATGAGACAGAAGAGAAGAGCCAAGAAACCACACTGGAGAGAATCAATCAGTCATTAGCTCAAAAGGATGCAACATCACACCCTCCTTACAAAGCTGCCTCCTGGGAAGCAAGGCAGGGTAAGCTTTTAGAGGAGATACATAATTTAGGAAAGAAACAGTACAAGGATACGACAGAAAGCAGCCCGCATGTCAGGGTGAAATGTCATTGTTTGGCCAAACTAGCATGAAACACCCCGACTCTCAGCAAGATGAGATGAGAGACGTGGACGATGACAGCCAGCTCCACACTGACAAGCAGCTGGAAGAGAACCACAGGGAGCAAAACCTTCTTGGCAAACATGAGGGAAGGGATCTGGACTGAAGGGTATCTGATATTATCAACTCTCAGCCTTGGTAGTTCTGAACTGCTGAGTCACACGTGGCAAATTAAATCTATTTAGCTGTTATTCTAGTCAAACAGTTAATTTTCATTAAACCTACTGTGTGCTTTTAGGTGCTTGCTTGCTAACTTCCCAAACAGGATTAGCAAGGCATATTAAAAATAAAGCAAGTATCAAATGTAAACTGAATCCATATTCTAAAATATTAATGGCCAGATAGTAGTACTATGAATACAGACAGAAACATTGTATTTGATGCTTGGTATCCATCCATGCAAACAGCACAACTCATAGGCTAAGCTGCCTCTCAGAGGCAAATAAAAAATTTGGTTTTGAATGGAATCCTTTTGCTTTCAGGATATTTAAAAAAAAACATATATAATTCAAGTACTTTTTGAAATTGTATAAAATGTGTCAGACTCAAGTTCCACTTCAATTGGGTATTACATCTTACCTAACAGTACCTTTAAACAACTTGTGCCTTTCCTTTAAGGCACTCATTTTTAAAGGGACATTTAGTTTCAAATTAAAAGCATATGATAAAGATATGGATGCTAGATCAAGAAAAAATGTGCAATTTCATTTCAAAATGAAAAGATTTCTCAAAATTAGAAAATAAGCCTGATCTGTGTTTTGGACAAAGGATACAATTACTAGGGAAATGCAGCTACAGTTGTGAGGTTGTCAGTCATGATGGCTTTCATTTGAGTGATCATATTTAAAAACTTCACAATCTTAAGGTTTAAGCAGACCTGTTTTAATTAATTATCACAGCTATAGAGGCATACAAAAATATGTACCAAATAGGCAGAGGCATCCTCCACCCACACCCTCTGGTCCAGGGAATGCAAGCTATCTGTCGCTCCTTCCAAGTTCTGGAACGTAGACAGGAATGTTTGTGACCACAGAAATAAAAATATCTTTTATTCTTTTAGAGGAACATACTGGGGGGAGCACAACTATGCACAGTACTGCACCTCATGGTGTCAACCTCTTTGATAGCTATTTCTAATTAAAAGTGTTCAGCACATCCAGCTATGTTCTTTCCCTGCAGACCGAACTTTGTTAAGCTTACTGGATAACTGGATGACCCTGAATGAGAAGCAAGTACTATACAATGTGTGAGTGAGAAAACAATGTGCGAACAGGAATAATAGTGCTTGGCTGGGGAGCAACTAAGCTGTTAATTGTCGGGTTCAGGAACCAGTTAGTTTAAGTAGGACAGAAATGATGCTCTGCTGCTTTCCTTCTGGGCCTGCCTCATCAGGACACCAAGGTAGCAGTGGCAGGCTAGTCAGAGTTCAAGGACATTAACTCAAAGGCATTACTTCTGACCATGTATTCTCATAATCTTACAGCAGAGAAGGGAAAGGATATGAAAGGGAGAACTGGGACAAGCCAGTTAAATAGTTTTCATTCCAAAATTTTAAAATCTGAGCTGACTGTAAAACGGTAGTGGCTTTTTGGGGGGGTTAGGGAGGGAGGCAGGGTCTAACCTACCTCTTGCATGGCAATTTGTAAAGGAATTGATGGATCATATTTAAGCAGGAAGCCATAGTGGGTTGTCTACCCTATCAATACATCTAAAAGATTTGGCTTTTGGGGGGAGTGTATGCGTGTGTGTGTATACCTCACTAATATTGTGATTTAAATCTTGACTGCAAAACATCCTTTCTTGAGGTGTCAGGAACATTTGGGTCTTTGTAGCAGAAATTGGTGGAGCCAGATGTTCAGTACCCTTTGTTCACAAATCCACATAACTAAGGCTAGCTGGATTTCTGGGTAAGTATCCTCTAATATGGCCTCATGCAGGATATTGTTCAGCCTTTATCAAGCACACAAAGATCTAGCGCATTGTATATCCACCAATATACCTGACACCACTAGTGGCATTTTGTTGGAGAGGGGAAGCACATCTGCCAAGAGAGCTTCAAGAAACAGAACACAATTTACCAGATATTGATTTAAATTAGGTAAAAGAATGAAAAAGTCCAGGGTGGTTTGTTTTTGGTTTTAAATTCTGACCCTTAATTTGATTCAAGGGGAGTTGGAAGACCGAAAATAAAGAGATAGAGAGGGCCTGGTGATTGTTTTGTCCTCAACCCCTCTTTACCTGAGGTTTTGTCTGCAGTATCTGAGCTCTTGCCATGGAGATCTGCTTCTAGCCATTTGTACAAGACTACACAACATAACAAACAGAGATAAAAAAAGCATGTATGAACAAAATGAAAAGATATACAAATGTACTGAGGAAGGCAAAAAATGTGAAGCAGACATTAAACACTCCCCCTTGCAACCTCTCTTCCCCCCACTACTGGCAAGGGGTGAATCCACATGATAAATAAAACCCTCCATGACTGTATTATTATAATGGTGTTGAACGCAATGACAGACATTGTAGAAATACTTGTCAAAATTAGTAACAAGATTAAATTCTCAGTACTTCAAATAGCATGCTGCCATACAGCCTCCCTATTATGAAAGGCATCTTTGTTCATACACTGAGCCACTCCAGAGCCTGTGAAACTCATGGGGAAAAACCACACTTTCTTTAACTGGCATTGAACTAAACCCAAGAAGTTTTCTTTAGTATAATACTGTTAGCTATCTTGTTACACCTTCAATGCTGTACTGCATGGCCGTCATGGTTTAACCCCAGTCAGCAACTAAGCACCACACAGCCGCTTGCTCAATGCCCTCAGTGGGATGGGGAAGAGAATTGGAAGGGTAAAAGTGAGAGAAGTCATGGGTTGAGGTAAACACAGTTTAATAAGGTAAAGCAAAAGCTGTGCACGCAAGCAAAGCAAAACAAGGAATTAATTCACCCCTTCCCATCGGTAGGCAGGTGTTCAGCCATCTCCAGGAAAGCAGGGCTTCATCACGCCTAACAGTTACTTGTGAAGACAAATGCCACAACCCCAAATGTCCCCCCCTTCCTTCTTCTTCCCCCTAGTTTATACGCTGAACACGATATCATACAGTATGGAATATCGCTTGGGTCAGCTGGGGTCAGCTGTCCTGGCTGTGTCCCCTCCCAACTTCTTGTGCACCCCCAGTCTCCTCGCTGGTGGGGTGGGGTGGGGTGAGAAGCAGAAATGGCCTTGACTCTGTGTGAGCACTGGTCAGCAATAGCTAAAACATCCCTGCATTATCAACACTGTTTCCAGCACAAATCCAAACCATAGCCCCATCCTAGTTACTATGAAGAAAATTAATTCTATCCCAGCCAAAACCAGCACAATGCCATTTTCAGGACTTACTGAAGTTACCCAATAGCTGTATTCATCATTTCTGTCTCATAATAGGGTGTTTTTAGACTAAAATTTGAATAAATAAGCTATGTTTAGAACTTGGATGAACACTTTTAATCTCTTCCAGTAGCAGCTACCCTAGTATGCACTTCTCATGGAAGAGCTTCCTGCTATCACGTTTAACTGAGGTTTCTTCCAACTGGTTTGCTCATCTCCTGCAGAAAACCAAAAATGTTTTCACAGATGCCACAGCATACCTCTGTCAAAAAAGTCCTATTTGTACACTACACAAAGGCATTACACAATTCTCCTCAAGTAAAATTTTTTTTAAATAAACCTCAAGCATACATTAAAGCTGAAATACTATTGACCTCTCTGGTCATTCAGTTTCTAGGTATAAATTCAGAGTATTTTCACCATGACCTCCTACTTGAGCTGTTAATCCAGGCATCAGTTCAGAGGACCCAGATAATTCTGCCAAGCCTGTATTTTCTGGGAAGGCAGCCCTCAGCAGAGGGCACAGGAGTTCTTTCAATAAAGATTTTAGATGTGAATTTGTATTTTAGGATAATTTTCTCATTTCTTTAGAAGACACCTGAAGACAACCCACATTCAAATCTGCAGGATTATGTTTTTCCACTCCAGGTGTCTTAAACTATTTCATTCTACTTTTGAGCTGCTTGAACTAAAAAGTTCCATAAATATTTAAGTTAAATAAACAAAACAAATGATTGCCAAAGCTGGAGACTCCCCTTGCTAATGGCCCATACCCACACTGCCTTTACAAGCCCCTCTGCCAGGCTGCCCTCACAGCTCTCCCCAAAAGTCCTTTACAACAGTATCATTCAAAGGGAATCTGGCACCAAGCTTCCATGGGCTTTGCCACCACCTCTGCAATAGGAAGAGTGAAAGGAAAGATGTAACAACTCATGGAGGGTTGCATAAACAGATGCACTGGGACAGGTTCTGGTTTTGCTACCTATTTCAGTATTTTGAACATTTATCATCATCAATCATATGGCTAAACAGTCACAGAAGTTATGTAAAATCTCCTGCACAATAAGTCAAGTGACAGAAGATCACTGACAACAGTGATATAAATACACAGTACAAACACTGTTGTACAGCCTAATTCTTTATACAAACACAATGTAATGGAGTACGACTACTGCCACAAACTAAATACACTTAGAAGAGGCTCAGTATTTCAAAAATCCTTTTAAAAAGACTTGTTCACCTAAAAGAGTTATTGCACAAGTCTAAATAAAGACAAAAAGGCTCTAACGTGAGCAGTTTAGTTTGCCATCATCCCTTCCTTCTGACCTTGATTAGAATAGTTAAGTATCTGCCTACAGAGTAACATTATACAGCACCAACACTGTCAGCTTCTTAAAATAGCCCCAAGTCCCAGCTGCCAACAGACCACAAACATGCCACTACACTAGCAAACAAATACAAATTACACCATCCCTTTTACATAAAATTGCATCATAATCTTGTCAAATCCAAAAAGTCATGGCTTAAATTACGTCAGTTTGGGTGATTTTTTGCAGTGGGGTGGGGGGAGTTTAATAAACAGGTACCCAAGGCATGGAGCTCCTACACAATTACTTTAGAGTCTGTTCCCAAAGGCTGGAATGGGTCAGCAGGCAACAGTGGAGCAGGTATAAAACTGGATCTATCCTTATAAATACAGGGAATTATTTACGTCTTGGGCTTTTATTTTCTCTAGAAATTAAGATGTGTGGAATTCAGTCATTCTGTTTGTGCTGCCACACTGCCTTCCAAGCACGGGCTCAGAGTCCACTGCTAGGTGGTATATGGAAAGCGTGCACCAGAGATCCTTGGTTTATCCTGTTTATATACAGCAAGTGGCATATTTTCTTTTTTATTGCATTTTTGTATTCAAATCTGTTGTTCATTTTGAATACTTGATATGGAATGAATGAGCATTTTGACTAATAGAGAAAAAAATTAGAGCAATAATTAAAAGTTCATTTACATTTAAGTTTCATACATTGTTATTCTTAAATTGCCTGCTAACCTTTTGGTTAGTTACATAGCAAATGAGCAATGTACATAACCACATGAAATGAAGGGTTTTAAATCCATCTCTCAGTTCCCAGAAGAACATTAATGATGGCAGAGCGAAAAATGTTCAAGCAAGACACCAGTTCAGGTCCTTAAACACAGCAGGATGCCAAAGTCCACCCAGCAAGGGGATCCCTGGCTTTGGAGCAACAGGCACCTGACTGCAGGCTTGGGCTGAACTGCCAAGGAACTGAAGGCATTTTAGATGCTGTCACATCCTCTGCAAAGTCTGGACAGCTTCCTGCTTATTGCAATGCCTGTTTCCTACTCCTTGTTTCACGTGTTCACCTCCCTCCAAGGACTGAACACAGAATGAGGCATCTAGTCATGCCTTTTGCACAGGACCCCTTTCACGTTTGTGCTTTCGACTCATTTGCAAGGGAAGACTCAAGTTCAAATGTACCCGATTTCTGAGTTAAAACATGATGCCGCATTCTCAGACTGGTTTTGGAAAGAGGCACTCACAAACATCATTTTCAATCCAAATGAATCCTAGGTTTTGTCCTCTACTCCACTGAGATAGAGGTAGTACAAGAGTCTTGTCTCAACATCTGCTTTATTATAGTTGGTATTTCTGGAGACGACAAAAGGAAAAAAAAAAACCAACAAAACACCACCAAAAAAAACCCCCAAACCAATCCACAAACAACTAGAACTTGTCATCCTAAAAATCCCTGTACTCTTACTGTTTAGGTTTGTGTGCAAGAATGCAGGAAAGAAAAGGGAATTTTCCAGTAAATTTTGCTTTGGGGTTTTTTTTAGTACAAGAACAAGCAGCTTTATTTTTATAATTACAGTGCATTCAGTTATCTTTTAAACCAGGCTGTATTAAGATAGATTTTTTTTAAACCACTCTGCAATGCACGTAATATCATGCACCAATATTAGCCTCCCTTGACGCATCAGGATGGTAAGTTTCAGGTGTTTTGTTACTTGAAGTTTAGAAGCAGTTTCACCAAAGCTGTGTTTATACAACAGCAGAGGGTGAATAAATTTACTGATAACACCTTCTGCCACCCTAATTAAGCTTGGGTTGCAAATCAGTACAAGAAAAGAAAGAAGCTTAATTTGGCCTGGACCATTTTCAGCACTAATCAACTTTGACATAAACAGAGCATGAAGATGCCCATAACACAGCTCAACTAGCCAGCTATGCCGGATTTGGGGTTTTGCTTTTTAGCAGCTTTCTTTTTACCCATCTCGCACAAGCTTGAGGCCTCAGCTCCCTGGACTTAGCACTGTTACGCTGGGCAATAGACTTCCCTGGTTTAAAGGGAGCCCTTGCTTTCTGATGTCCCCAAGAGCTCTCCCGTGGTTTGCTGAGCCACAAAGAGGATCCAAAGGACTTGCGGTTGGTTTTTAATCAGCACCTTCCAAAAGCACAGGCTGTGGTGACCAGATGGAAGCTATGCCCAGTTTCCGAAGGTTTTTCTTCTTCGAACAGCACAATCCACAACCCAACGCTGACAATCAAGCTGGCTACTTAGAACACCCTGAGCAGGGACAGCCTCTTCTCACTCCTTGAAGAACCGGCCTCATACCTGTGAGGTTTAGACAACTGGTTTTATCCGTGGGGCAAGAGGTGGATTTAGAGAGGGTGTACCCAGAAATAGATCCTCACTGTACTGAGTAACTTTTTTTCCCATAATCTTCATAAGCAAAGGGTTACAGCAAGGCAATGCTCACTTGTCAAAGGCTGCAGCTGCTAAGCTTTATGAAAACTTAGTTATATGTGGTTTTGATGGGAAAAGGGTCTGGCAAAGAAAGAATTTTGCTTCTTGTAGTCAGGAAAGCTCTTTCATTGGCATGAAGTAGAAACACTCCCTTGTGTAGCACAAACTGATTTTTTTTTAGGGGTTTTTGAGAAACTGCTATTTAAGTTGCTGCCAATAAAGAATTGTCCTTATGACAGTTTCCAAGAGCCGGTCTTCTGCCAGTGGTCTTCCGCCAGTTTTCAACAATTGAATCCTTTTAGAAGAAGAAAAGACAAACACTTTCTGCACACTGAAAAGTCACAAGAACCCGCAGGCAAGACTCAAAGTTACCAGAGCTCCCGGATGGAGATGGATGGTGAGCAGGAACAAAGATGTGGGCAGATAAGGATCCACTGCCCACACAGCCGTATTGGTCCTCAGAGCTGATACTTCCACTGAAAAGCTACCGAGAAGCCATTTCAGTTTGGAGATTGCTCTCAGCTGCTTCAACGCAGCTGTACTACAATAACTGTAGATCAGCATATTGCTGCAAATGTTTTTACTGTGGGCAAACCTGCCACCAAAGGAACAAGACATTTACACAACATGCTGGATGATGCAGTTCTTATTAGCTTTGAAAAAACAATGGAATTTTGTCAATTAAAAGTGTTAGAACATTTTTAAAAGGCAAAAATATCATCATATTGAAAGAGAGATCAGTTCTTGTAACTATTAGGTTAAAATACCTCTTCTGCCACAAACACCTTTGCAAGAACCTACATGTCTTGGTCAACACCACCTGCATTTAGAAACTGTTTGAAGAACAGGCTGCTGCCAGTAAGTTTACACAAGGGATCATTAAGAAGCTATCAGTGCACAGTAATTGCACATCTAAGCCACATGAAAAATACTCTCCATGCTTAAGTAAACCATGACTAGTTAGATACAGCTTTAGTTTTTTCATTGAAGTAGAGCTCTATATATTTCAGACAAAGCATAAACAACAAGATTTATGCTTTATCACTACTGACCGTTTTGTGGCCAGTTTCCAAGTCCACTGAAACTACAGAAAGCTGAAACCAGGACTCAGTCACCATGCCACAGTAAAGTGTCAGGATTCAAATCCAAAGATAAGGACCAATACTAATTTCTAGATCCAAACTTGACTCCAGATAGAAAACTCAAAGCACAGCAGCGTTTCTACCATGCCTCTACATTTAGTTCAGATCCCTACACAGCGGAGTCCAGAAATGAAATCCTTTGGCTTCCCTTAATGCCGTGGGGAGTATTAGGTGCCAAACATGTCTGTGAAGGTGAATCTCCATTAAGAAGGCCAGAAAAAAATTGTCTCTGAGTTCAGCTCGCAAATGCCCCTGCACCTCAGACCCTTTCTTCCCCTGTCCCACTTGTCCCCACACTTGTCTGGAAATGGAGATGATTCTGCAGGTGTGGTCCTAACCTTCATGCCCCAAAAATATCACTTCAAGGCTTCTATCAAATTTCCTCTCTAGTGTATTTTGGGGTTGCCTGCTCTCCCAACAACCCAGCCTTAAACCCCAGGATACACCTTCCACTGTCATCAACAAGATCTCTTAAAGAACACAGGCAAAGTCTCACAAAACACTCAAAAGGGGTCAGTGCAAAGGGCTCTATATCTTAGAAGTCTCTCCTTTGCCAAAGTCCAGCAATGAAAAGCAGTGTCTCTCCCTCTCTCTCCTCAAATTTCCACTGCCACCACAGTAAAAATCCCTCTGTAAAGCAGTAGGTACCCATGTAAAAACAGTACATGTTTCAGGGATGTTTTTAGACCCTAAAGGTACAAAAACCACGGAGAGACACAAAAGGGAAGAGGGAATATTTCCTGGCCTGAAACAGGGTTGAAAAGAGCCAGTGGGACTCTGAAAGACGAGTTGGAGAGATGCATAAAAAGGAAAGAAATTGAAGTCCCAAAAGAGGGTATTTTGCCTATTATTTTAGTGCCATGCTAGCAGAGATGGAAGCAGCAGAGAAGAGAGATCTAAATAACCTTAAAATTATTTGGCATTTAAGCAAATGTTTCCTCTTTACCACTAATCGTTTAGTGTCTGGAACCCAGGTTGATTGGCATGCTAAAAATACATAGGTAGAAGGCATGTAATTGCTGCTCTAATTTTTAAATAAGCATGAGTTGTCACCAACTACAGAGAGGCTACTTCAAAACCAAGGCATTTAGAGCCACCCCAAACAGACACAAGAGCCCTCCTGCCCATTGCACGCAACTCCTGTTATTTCTGTATGAGATAAATTATAGCAATTTGCACTTTCCTTTTGCATAAAGGGGAATTTTATGCAGTTAAATAGAATGCTTCATGTAACGGAGCAAGCCATACCACGTCGTTTTGGAGATCTCAGTGATTGCTTGAGCATATATTAGAAATGGAGTATTTCATACTGAGGCAGATCAAGGCTGGATTAGGCATGAACTGCACCATAGCTGAACAGACTCTAGTACCCACAGTCTCTGTGAGTGTACTAAGGTCTGGGAGGTCCAATAAATGCAGGGAAATGCATGCAAAAGGAAATAGACTTAACAAAATGTATGGATATAGCAACAAGACTCTGAAAACAATAGTGTCTCGGTGGGACAGCTAAATCTGAGCATCCTGTTACAGAAAACAAGAGCATAACCATTTTGCATGGAGAAAGTTGTTATTCCCGCAAATCAAGCCAGTAGAGAGTAACTTATGGTGTGTAAGGATGGGTTTCAATAGTCCCCACTCACATTCCCTATAAAACATAAGCCTGCCAACTAAAGAGCATTATTCTATGTAAGAGAGAGCACACAAATAATGTATTCACAACCACATACATGTGCACGTTGCCTCTCTCCCAAAGAGAGGGGACGGTCAGGAACGTTCTGCTACAGGTTCAAAAGCTGCCCCCTGCACCTGGGGCTCTTCCCAGCTCCACAAAACAGCCCGAGCAACAACAGAGGCGGTCCTCAAAACCTGGACACCAGCTGGCTCGTAATTCCACACAGCACTGCAGCAGCATCAGGAGTTCCTGCATTGCTCCTGTGGGATTAGAATTCCCATCTCAAATCAGACAGGATACACACATGTGAGATTAAAGAGACGCAGGCATTTGCATATCTCTTCAGGGTTTGACAGGTTTCCGGTGATTTATTCTGCAACACGCATTTATACACCCAAGAGCATCCCTGATGGATACCTCCTCAATGCAAAGGTTAACAGGTCTGTGTGCATTGGATTAAATATTTACATTAACAAAACATTTTTTTATATATACTTACATAGGAAGCACACACAAGAAGAAAGACCCAAACTATAAATATTTGTGACAACAAACGATGTAGATCTCAGCAGTTACACAGCCATTAGCAATAAACTAGGCAGAGGATAGCCAAGCACAAGTATTACTGGATATTTGATTAAATAAAGCCTGCAGTTTTATTATCAGGCTGAAAAAAATACCTTCTTGTAAAGGACTGTAAGATGATTCACTAATATTAGATTACCACAGACTAATAATGAATATTTCAAGGGTTTCACATGTATACAGCAAATCAGTCTAACGGGGCTGGTCTCCAAGTCATCACAAGAACAGTCGGTATATGTGGGGAACAGAATTCCCCTTTGAAATTAAAAAGACTATGTATCTACATGAGATTAAAGGAATCTGAGCATTCACATACATCCTACAGCTGCAAATTCAAGGGTCATGAAAGAATTACAAAACATTCAAACTTCTACCTAAGCTTATTTATAAGCTGAAACAACAAAGCTTCCAAAATACAGTCCTTTCGCTTCTGAAAAAGGCTGCTTGTTAAGGTAGGACTCCACCTCGGGCTTTGAATTCAGCAAGGTTTACTCTCTGTTTATAACAATATGACAGTCTGAATGTGACTTACTTTAATATAGAAATATGAAACTTCAATCTGAATCTGTATTTTGTGGCATCAGAGTATCAATTTATAGACAGCCTAAGGAACTGTTTGTTCTGGTGGTGCTTCTCGTTAACCCCTTCCCAAATCAATCCTTCCCCGAAGAAACATCCTTTTGCCACCTATCCCAGAGATCTGAACTCTTTGGTGTGTTTATCCAGGTATCTCCCTCACCTTTTCTGCTCCCTTTCTTCTACTGATGCTTTCCAACAAATGTGGTTAGGCTGCAGGTTAGCATTGAGCCTCGTTTCATGCAGGTCAGTAACACTCTCCACTTTGCGGTGAGGGTGGAAGATGCACTTGTAACAACCCTGCAATGGCACTATCCCACATCACCTTCCCACCTCTCCATCGCTTCCTCCATGTTGAAAGAGACGATGGATTTTGATGCAGCCCGCAGGGGTAGATCTTGAGCAGCTGACTTAATGGCAGAAAAACTGGAGGCTGGTACCAGCACAGCGTCTTCTCCAGTTTAGATCAAAGTGCAGTCGCCCTACCCAAATGATAACACACAGACTCACATGACTCCGCAATAGTCATCCAGGTGGACTCTGACAAAGGTTTCACTTTCTTAGGCAAACGACAACATTGCTTCATCTCCCTGAATTGTCAGGGCATGTTGAAGAAGTCAGGCAATCAACATTGTCTAAAATAACTTAATGTTCCCTAAGCCTTTTTAGTTTCTCCTTTGAAAATGCATTTAATCACAACCTTGTGTCAACCTGTAGAAGCACAAGCATTTATTTCAATACGTGTTCTGTCCTGACAGAAGGTCAGTTTTTCCCTTTCCCTAACGTTTCTTTTACTTAATATTTTGGAAATTGTGCTCTTTTGAGAAAGATCGTATCCTAAGCGATCATAGCTTGGTAAGCAAGCTACAGCAGAAATGTACTCCAATCACAAAATAAAAAAAAAGCTTTCCAAAGATCTGAAACAGAAAACTTCTGCAGTGGCTTCTAAGAAAAATCTACACCTGTAATTAGCAGAAAAAGGGGAGAGAAAATTGCCGGAGTTCCTCTGCAGCTTTAACCTCAGTGGCTAAAATAGAAAAAAGCTGGAATGGATTATTTCTTAACATTAAGTCTGTGTCACCTCAGCCCCATACAACTCCCAGATTGTAACCTGGCCGTTGCCACTCATCTGCTGCATGGCCTTTGGCGAGCCGCAGGCTGGCAGCCCACGGGGCAGCTGCTCCGAAGCTGCAAACACCCAGCAGCAGCAGCGATGCTTCAGGAACCGCAGGCAGCTCCCAGCTCCTCCTCTCACCTCTCCTTATTCCCAGGCCTGCATCCAAGCTTTTGGTTCACCAGTTCAGGCATTTCCAATGGGAAACTGCCTGGGTGAGCTGAGCTAGCTGAAGGATACCTGAGGGAGGGATGAAGAATGAGGGGGGGGGAAGTGTTGCTTTCCACCCCCCAGCTGGGTTCGTCTTTCCATCCAGTTCATCACATCTGTACAAAGACTGTAGGAGGGTGGGAAATAGTAGGTGAAGGAGAGCAGAAGGAAGGAGGACTGCACATGCTGGCACTACTATCTAGAACAAGGGAATACATAAAGTCCAACAAAACCCACAATGCCTCAAAAACGGAAAAAACAAGCTGCACATCTACAAAATGAACTTATAAGCACCAGTCCATCTAGCTTACAAAGAGTACAGGGAAAGCTAGGCAATACAATAGTAGTGCACCATGGCAAGAAGCATGAATGTGCATATGTGTGTATTTTTTTCACGTTATACAATTTTAAGCAGAAGAAAAACTTTTGACCACAGCTTCTTTTCCCAGCATTATTCAGAAAGCAAAACTCCCAAGTCAGATCACAAATTTGGAAATGGCTGCACCTCCAGACATTTGAAGTCCAAGCTGCCCCTTTCTTCAAACCCCTGCTCTATGTGAGCTGGACACACACAAAACATGAAACCCACACATGGTCCTTAAGATGGAGAAAGTAGCTGCACCAGGTCGAAATTTCCTGAAGAGCCCTTTTCCTGGAAGATGAATAATTAATTCCCTGACAACCAGAGCAGCTCTGCATTTCTCACAGGATGCCCAGGGGCAGAGGTGGCAGCAATGCACTGCAGGCTGCTTCAGCTCCTCCAGGATCAGCTGGGGAGTTGCTGCAGGGTAAACCTGCACTGTGAAAAAGGGGGTTTCCAGCTGGGAAATCGTGCAGGCAGGCTCTACAGGATTTCAGCCTTGTTTTAGCTAATGGGTCCTTTACAGCCTCAACTCTAGAACATCAAGGTGCCTTTCTGTCTATAAGGCAGATCTTTTCCTGTCTTAGAAATGCTACCTGTTGTTTCCTCTCCCATCTTCTCAACGATTTCAAAAAGGCCATCAAATGCAAAAATCCTCTTTTAGTGGACAATCATGACATTTGGAGTTTTGTACAAGGGGTGAAAAAAATAAAGAGAGAGAAAAATAAAACCCCACAAAAGTAAGAAGGGATTGGTTTAACATTACATGTGCAAGCTCCGTAAGAGCATTAGAAATCAAGAAACTGAGATCCGGACAGGAAGGGAGCACTGGACACAACGATCAAGCAGGAGAGCATGGGTAAGCAAGTCAGACCTTAGACCACAGCACTAGCTGTCACAGGGAGCATCAAATCCCTTCCATGTTTGTCAGGGACACCGAATCTGTTCCAACAGATTTGCAGAGTCTCTCCACTCTCTCCTCAAATAAGGTTTGTCATCACTAAGGTAGGAGTGAAATCGTTCCAGCATCCCTTTAGCTGCCATCTGTGCTCCCACAGGGAGGGGGCCCAAACTTGTCAAATGCCTTGAATTAAAAAAACAACCTCTTGCATTAGAAATGGCAAGAGGTGGCAATTTCAGGGTAACAGCCTGAAGTCACTGGCTGTCAGCAGAGCATGCTGTGTATGAGTAAGCATGAAAAATAGGCCCCCAGAATCCTAGTGTAACAACTGCATTGGGGAAAGTAATTTTTGAAGATCCAGAGACTAACAGAGAGACTCTGAAGAAGTAGTAACTTTTTAAGGAAAAAATACCAGTCTTTAAGGATAGAAGATAAAAGGGGGGTACGGTTACAGCAAATCTAGTTTCTTTTACTGGCCCTCCCTCTTTTAAATAGGTATTTTTCGACCACTTTTGTCAGGGAAAGAATGAGACATATCATTAGCATGAACATGGCAGGTAAGACACTGCTTGAAGATGACTAGGGAAAAGGAGAAACCTGAGAGGAGGCATGCTTGACATAGCACGGTCCAGTTTGCCTGGCAGTGTGGGAGGTGAGAGCGATGAGGGACCAGACCCTGCCCAGCCCTCCCCACCTGCCCTGCCCACCCCCAGCGTGGGCAGAGCTCCCACACCAGCCAGGTTTCTCTCTCCCAGGACTGGCAAAAAAACCCCAAACCAAACCAAAACACTGCCACCAAAAAAACCCAAAAACCCACCAAACCCACAAAAAATCCAAAAAACAAATGACAAAAACCCAAACAAATCCAAAATCCCCCACCAAACAGAGCTGGAGAGGTTCATGCATATTTTACACACACACAAACACAAACACGTGGGGACCATTCAGTGACTATTCAAGAATGTGCACTGGAGGTTCCTTTGAAAGCCCATCCATTTCTGTTAGTGCCTAGCTGGATACCAGGTTTTCAAAAAATTAGGGGTTTTTTTGGTTCATTGGTTGTTTTTTTTAACCTTTTACTTCTGCTTAAGAGTATCCCCCAAACCATTTCACTTCCCTTTAAGAAAGCGGTATTTCAGAAATCACTGCTGGTAGCTGTTACTCTTCTGCTTAATTAGTAACCTCACACCCAGTAAATGTGCCATGTCTTGGCAGAGAGACATTCAGGCTTTACATGAGCTTTGGTAAGACAGTGCTGTATCTTGTCACACCCTCCCAGCCAAAGCAGCCAGCGTCTCGCCAAGATCCCCACTGGTGCTATCTCACGTATGAGTACGTACAAGGCAAGGCTGAAGCCTTTGGTTCCTTCTTCACTGAGGCCTGAAGGATTCTTCTAGTGATGAGTGCTTAGAAAGCTGCTCTGTTCCTAGGTCTCAGTTTACTCAGACAGGTTTGTTGCTAATGATTTTTTCCTAAGAAGGAGGATTTCTTATGTTGCGTAGCTTATAATTAATTGGGGCATCTTAGACCAGAAGGTCTGCTTCCTCCCCCTAAATGAGCTTCCTAAACAACGAAAACACACTTAACATGTGGGAGGGACATGGTTCAAAAGTTCATTTGGGCTTAGCTTTGTACTAGAAAATAGTTTTGACGTGTAAATTTAGGCAGACGTAGATTTACCTAGAGGTTTAGGAGGCCTAAAAGGCATTTAGAGCATGGCTGTGCCTGCTGTGGATAATACAAGAGCATACCCATTTTATGTGGTTATACAATGAAGGGATGACTAACGCTGAGCAGATATACAAACAGATGGACCCCTAACAGGGTCAGAGAGGAAGCTGGAGAATTTTAGGTGTAGGATCATCCAAAACATGTACCTGCGAAGGCAGGGGGATCAGAATTGAGGGGATCAGAATAATCGGGTCGGAAAGGACCGCTGGAGGTCATCTGGTCCAAACCCCCCATTCAAAGCAGGGCTGACTTCAAAGCCAAATCACGGTGCTCAGGAGTGAGACAAAGTAAATTTTTGAGATTAAAAACTGCAAAGACAATTCAGTAGCTGTAGGGAGGGAAGCATAAAGTAAGATATCAACATTTCAGCATCTTTGGAGCAAAAAGCTTTCAGCACAAACCAGGAGGCACTCTTGAACCTGCAGTGTAAATACCAGGCAGGAAAACAGAGACTGTGAGGCATTACAGCTATGAATCATCCCTTGCCAAGCCTCAGGTATTCTCCCAGAAATATTTCCACCTCCCAGCCTTCATGTTGTTTAGTATTAACACATCTGTTACGGTATAACATAAGACTAGCAGCAGCATCACTAATATCATCTTTTGGCTAGAGACCACACACTGAACTTTCTCATTCCCCACCACCTTGCCTCTCCAGGAGGAGAAACCCCGGCATGCTCAAAGGCACCACTTGTACCTCCTCGATATTACAGCTCCATGGACATTGCACCTTCTCCTGGCTTTCGCATTTATGTTCATGTACAACAAATCATGCCGATTTTTCACTGTGAAGTTTCTTTTTTTGACAGTTAGGTAGGGACTTTCACAACAACAAGGCCCAAGAAAAATACCCCGTACAGTTCCAGTGCCTTTCCTAGCACAGCTGCATCCCGGGCAGGACTTACAGTAATCCCTCCTGAACAGCCTTGTTGCTCTTGCCTTGCTACAGGGCAGCCTGCTGCAGCCCTCCTGACATCGGTTTAATGCTGATTAGTACCGACACAATTCTGGTGCAGGCTTCCTGCCAGGCAAGGGAATGAACAAAATTGGTTTGCGCACAGACCAGACGACAGCTGCAGTCACTCCAGCTCAAATCTGTTGAATAAGGACCCTTTTCTTGTTTACCAAGATGAGGCTAAATTAGCCCAGCATGAGACAGAAGGGCAGAGCAAATCCTAAAAGCCAGCGATGCCAACCCGGCTCTGAAGGTGCAAGATGCGACTTGGTCAGGCCCTGTCACTTGAGCTCAAATAAGCCACGGGGGAAGTGAACCCCCCAGCCCAGGTAAGAGCTAGAGTTTTAAAAAGAAAGGATTCTGAGGGGGGAAGATCACAAGCAGAATGCCCTCAGGTTTTCTTCAAAGCCAGAGAGACAGACAGTGCACACTTTACTTGGAGCATATTTTTCCTCATCTCTTTTTCCTCCAGCTCTAGGAAGAGAGAAGCCTCCAGCCTCCATAAGCCCACCATTCCCCCAGTGCCCTTAAGGCAGCGGCAGGCCCTTAATCTCACTACTGCTTTTTCCTCCTGTTCTGATTTTCTCCTACGCTGAAAGACTGGAATCAATCTTCTAATTTAAGATGCTTGTATTATGGTATTGGACAGCACTATAAAGCTTATCAGGCAGACAGGCATCTCCAGACTGTTGCCAAAGCAAAACTCAACATGCTTTCCGAAGTCATTCTGGGATATTTAAGGACAGACGCACTTTAGGTGCAAAACCATTATGACTGATAATATACTGTTCAGGCTACAGAACATAACTAAAATTAGGATGCATCAAGATTGAGAGAAGCAGTATTAAGTAAAGACACATTTAGACGATTGCTGCTCTTGGTTTAGAGATGGGGAAACAGGGAAAGAAGGAAGAGTCGAGAAAGATTCAATCTAAAGAGAAACAACCAAGTTATTTTTTGACAAGGTGCTTATATCTCCCTCATTCACCTATTCTCTGGTTTGGCTAAAACTGCACTATGCGTAGCTGCAGAAGCTGCCTGAATACCAAGAGGTTAAGGCTATGCTTTTTGTTTGTTGGTGTAGTCTGAAGGGAAATTTCCATCATCATTTAAGCACACAACTTTCTTGTTCCCCTCATTGGGGAGCACCTTAAGCTACTATGGCCTGACTCTCCACATGTAAAAGATACTCATCAACCTCAGAGACGCTTTAAAGAGCATCTACAATGCTACAGAAGTTTCTAAAATAAGATGTCCTTGTCAGCATGCTGCCACTAAGTACCTGTACACCAGTATTAGCTATGATGCTTGTTTTTAAAATGCAGAAGGTATCCTGTTTGGAAGGTTTCCTGCTTAGGAGTGATCTATTTATTTGATCTGAAGCATCACCTCTGTTTGCAGAATCATGCACAGATCTCTTGACGTGAATTACAGAATCCACCATCTTCCCAGAGGCAACACTTGCACGTCAACTCCTTTCACAAACCTATTGTCAGCAAGGCTGGTATTACTAAGGCTCTTACAAAATGGATTTAATGGAAAAGTAAAACTGCTGAGCTCTCTGGTCTTTGAAAAAAAACTTTAAACCCATATCCAAAAGTGGATACAGCACCACAGGATTTTCCTTCTCTATATATGAAAAGCCTGGCTTTTGACACCTGCAGGGTTGGCTGCTCACTGATTGGGAGTTTATGGATTCATTAAGTAAATCCTCCTTTGGCCTGAAAATTCCTTGGGCACCTCCAGCTCTGCAGGATGCTCCTTCCCATCACGTTTCCTCCCCCAGCCACCAGAAACAAAGCTCTTGCCCACGTCAGCTACAGTTCAGGCACCACTTTGACTGGTTTCCAGTCCCTGCATGGCCTGATCCAGCAAGTAAGCTTCAAGGGTTTTACAAGCATATCCTCACAAAATGCAGTGATAGCTTCTTTCTAAGGGAATAGCAAAGGCCTGCTTTAATATGGTGTAAGAGGTAGAACACTTGCCTTCAGGCATGAAAAATTTGTTCAATTTGTTTTTTTGCTTTGCCTGCTGGAGTGGGAGAGACTGGGTCTAAATTTCCCTCTCCCACCTCCCAGAAGAGGCGTTATCAATAAAAAATGGCTTACTGCACAAAAATCCAACCCAAATGCACCATTAATACATTGGAAGGAGCATGCAAGAAGGATCTCAAATATAACCCAGTGGTCCAGATTTTCAGTCAGTGCATGAACACTCCTGGGGTCTGCTCCCTGCCCAGCTTCACGTGCCTGGGGATCTTCCTAACTGGCCCTTAGATAACAGTGTGAGAACAGGGACTGGCACCCAGAGAGCTGTGGAGAAAGCTCTGGGTGGTATCTCCCAAGTGATGTGTCTAGCCAACAAAGGAGAACCCAACAACTAGAGGCATCCAAAGAAAGATATTCCTGATTTTAGGTTGACTTCATATGTCACCTACAACACTCCAAAAGAGCAATATGCCATCTTAATTATAAAGTCCATTTTTTAAAAAAAAAAACAACATTTTTTTTCCCCTGTTAACAGGATTTGGATCCCATATGTTCTTGAATAGCAGAAAGAGCAAGGGGAGAAAAAATGCATCTCTTCAGTTTATTTTGTTCAAGACCACCAGAAGGAGGGCTGAGATAGGGGAAAGGAAATTGTGTCTTTGAAAGAGTGAAAAGGAAATGCATCAGTTAACCTTTCTTATAAGTTTATCAGTCACTACAGAACTACTGCTTCACATACACTAATTATAAATGAGTAAAAACACAAAGCTTAATCAATCTATTTTCTTACACCTTACTCATTTTAAAAAAGATTTTTCTCCTCTCCACACAGGTATGGCACCCAGGTTCTAGGACAACTGTAGCACCTTGACTAAAACGGTAGTGCCTTTCCCCAGTTTATTAAGAACAAATAAAGCACATGCCTGAGGGACTTCAGCAGCTATCTCTGGCAATAAACAGTATCTTCCAATTATCTGGGTACCCGCAGAAGAAGGAGGCATGTCACCCTTCGCAGGACAGAGCAGGGCTCTCAATATCACAACAAGGTTCCCAGAGCTACTAGCTGCTACTTCATCATCTCTGCAAGCAGCTCCCATCAAAATCCTGCCAAAAGAAGGAATTTCACGAAACTCTGCTGGCCCATCTCAGACTTAAATCTTGCCCAGTAGGAAAACAGAAGGAATTGACAATTCACAGTAGTTCTCAGTGTCTAGATGTAGACCAATGGAACTTTGCATTTAAAGCTGTTTGGGGAACTCAGTGCAGAAGGACCTGGCCATGCAGAAACCAGCCTCAGGTCACAATCTAAACACCATCGGCTGTTCAATAGACAGTTTTTACACACAGGGAGAAGAAAACACCAGTCTTACTGATGATGCTGAGAAGAAAAAAAGAAACGTTGTTAAAAGAAAAAAAATGGACACAAAAGGGGAGGGTGAAGTACAAAGTGAACTTTTATATGTCTATATATTGACAAGACAGAAGTGTTACTATTTTTAAATTCAGAATTTATTCATGCAGTTAACAGTTTTTCTTAAGTTCCCCATTTTATCTCCAAGACTTACAGTGTTTACATAAAGATAACCGTACCAAAAACTGAAGGAGATTTTAAGCATCTGAAGATGAACACCAATAAACCACTAGCTTCTGGAACAATAATTTCACTTCCCTGAAAGTAGGAGACTGGGGAGAAAGGCCAGTCTCTTAGTAGTCAGAGACTCTCACTAAATGGTTCAGTAAATTTACCATGGCAGAGTTATTTCCTGCAGCAGTTCTGGAAATTCACCTCTGGTAAAACATTGCTACAGATTAAGCTTAGCAGAAGTCTCAGATCCAGCACAGGACATTCGTCGTTCCATCATCCCTCAGAGAACAGGCACTCAAATGAGTTTGTGTTAATCACTTTGCTACACTATTCCCTATGACTAAGTTGCACAAGCTACCTTCAAACCGACCATCACCCTGAATGACTGACTACCACCATTGCTGGTCTCAAGTGAAACTTCATAGCACGTAAGGTGCATTGTTCATGGTTACACCCCATATAAATTTATAAGGTTCATATGGGAAACTCTAGTGATTTGCCATCAGCCCTCTAGCACATAAGACTTAGCCAGGTACCAGACCAGCACACAACTGGCTGGTTCTTGAGGAGATCATGGGGGTTAGAGGGATACAAGGATGTCCAAAGCAGCATTTATAAGGTTCATATGGGAAACTAGTGATTTGCCATCAGCCCTTTAGCACATAAGACTTAGCCACGTACCAGACCAGCACACAGCTGACTGGTTCTTGAGGAGATCACGGGAGTTAGAGGGATACAAGGATGTCCAAAGCAGGGAGGGACAGCCAGCTGTTTGGCTGGCAGAAGGCAGTCCAAGAGACGACAGCTCTAGTTTTCTTTTCATCCCTGTTCACCTGTTTTATTCAACTTTGCAACTGTGTTGTCTGCATTTAAATCTTCTGATTTATTTAATTTAAAAAAAAATATTTTGTGTTTACCTCCAGCTGCTTCACAACAGAGAAGATTTCAGGTCAAGTGATAGACACAAGATACTCCCTTTCTTCAGGGTGACTATCCCAGAAACAAGGGCACCGGAGCACCGCCACTGTGCCAAACCCTCTATCCTCTGGACATTCTGGAGAAGGCAGGGCAGCGCACAGGCGGTGGCCGCGCTGGGCTGTGCGTATCAGGACACGGCCAGGCTGGTTCCCTGGCAGCAGCAGGACAGGGGGTGAGGGAGCGCCAACCCTGGTGCCAGGTAACATCCACAGGTCAGAGCCAAGCTGCTGACTCAAAGGGCAGAGTCCACCACCAAAAGCAACTGATTTATCACAAGGCTTGACCAAAAAAATAAGTATATGTTGCTACAGTTTGTTGCTTTGCTGCTTTCCCTCCCAGTGCCCCAACAGCTTGTTGGTATTTCTAACCCCACTGGCCCCAGGTCTTCTTGACACTTTATCACTGAGATACAAGCAAGGATTTCTCCATAGGCACCGTGCTATATAACGGCTTTGGATTATTTAAGCAGACCCCTATCTCACAATTTGTAGTCCTGTCATTTTCCCTTCAGTCCCTCCCAAATCATCTCTGTTGCAACTCCATATTTCTTTACTCTAATTTTTTTCTTTGACTGACAACTCTTACAAATTGCACGTGACTTGAGTCACAAACAGTATTATAGCAAAGAAAGAAAGCTTGCATTATGTGATTATAGTCCGATTTTCTTTGTTCCTCTTTTACAATGATCTTCTATCCATCCTTTACAATAATCTAAAAAGCAAGGCAAACTTACGTATCCAGACAGCAGCCAGAATAAATATTCTTCTGTTTTAATGTGTCCTCAAGTGTTATTTATATAGACGTCTAATTACCCTGGGTTTTTTGCAGTATAAAAGCTGAATTCAGGCTGCTCTCATGCCACAGGGCGTGAGGCTGTTTTCACAAGGGCAATGCTTTTAAACAGGAACCAGAACAAGCCCCAGGAGGTCAGCTCCCAAGCAGATAAAACGCCTTCCCACAGCTACCATTCACCCTACTCTCCAGTGGAACCTCTGCGTTCACCAGCGTTAGTGAGATAACAGAAGCGACATCTCAATCTGCTGCCCAAGGGAAGCTAGGCAGAGGAAAGGGATGTCTGGGAGAGGCAGCTCAAGGGAGACCCAAGGTGGGCAGGTGCCACAGGAGCAGCTGGCCGCCTGCTTGGCATCACCCTGGAGAGATGGAGAGGGGCTGTCTCCCAGCTTCTCACTAACGGGGCGGGGGGGTCAAGAGGGACACGGGGCAATCCCATCGCTTACTGCCAAGCGTCTTCTCCTTTGCACCCCTCCAGTGGCCACCTGGGCCCTGCCGTGTCCTCTCCAGCCCCCAGGAAGGAGCAGCCCGGTGCCCTAACCTCCCCACATGCCTCTCCAAGGGAGCCCAAGGGTTGAACATCCAGAGACTGCAGTGGTGACCCAATATGCTTTTGTGCTAGCAAAAGCAGACAGTGAAACTGGGTAAGTGGGGAGATCTCTCTGCTCCAAGCCAAAGGTGGGCGTAGGGTGGGGATGAGAGAGGGAGGAGGACACCATAGCTCCCACCAGCGCTGCTGTGGGCATGTTCCCCCTGGAGACGTGACATGAGAGAAACACCACAAAATGCCCCAGCTGTGAGGAAAGGTTCGTGCTCATTCTCAGACGGTAAAAATCAATCATGCACAAGGAAAATCCACAGGAGACCTGGGCTCCATTTGTTTCAACACTCAAGGAACTGCTGGTTGTTTGCTTTAAATATGTATTATTTCCCCACAATAGCAGTTAACGTATCACTTATTACTCCCACTATCTGATAGGAAGGTGTACATTGATACTGGTTTGTAGTTTGCATGCAAGTCGCCTACAGCTAACCCAGGAACTACCTCTTAGAATTGCACATAAAGAGCACTTTACAATTTCAGTTAACTCTGATAGAAGGGAGGGAGGGGGAAATAAATCCACTTGCAAGCAGAACAAAAATCTGTTTCCAAGCGGTCCGTCTCCATCACCTTCTAGCTACTGTTTTCCAACAGTAGCAGCCACTAATCCTCAGAAAGATACGCTTCCACTTAAAGAGAAAATATTGCAAGGAAAATGAAAGAAAAAAATTGGATATTGTAAAGTTGCAATAATGATAGCAACTGTTACTAGAAGATTTTCTGTGCCCTTCTGGCTCCTATTTAGCAGGTTTCTGTTCCAGTGTAACCATAGGAACAGCAGTGAAGAGTCTCATTTAAAAGCCTTCACTTCAGCTGGTAGGTTAAGTTATGAGACTGCAGTGGGCTTGAATATTAAAAACATTCAAACGGCTCTAAAAAAAGCTCAGTTTGAATGGGAACTGTATGACTGTATAGCAGGAGACAGACATCTGTGTTGTAAACAGACACAGTGCCCTGCCAATAAATTGGCAAGGGGAAGCCTGACACAAGCCACTGTAGAACAAACAAACCCTACTGACAGAGGTTACTAAAAATCGGGCTCAATAAACAGGTTAAGAACACAAATCATGAATTGCTTAACACACTGTGCTGCTAAAACTGAAACCATATGTTTCCTGTAGCTGTTGTTTTGTTTAACCGACCACAGCAAGACGACTGGATGAACAGTGACGGTCCTCAGTAATATGACAACTTCACTGCAACATTCAATCAAACACTAAATTTAATATCTGAAATTTTACTTAATCCTTCAAAGTATAAAATGATTCAGTTCTGGCTCATCATCTTTCTTTCAAGAAATATGAACAAAGACAAGTCAGCTATCTTAAAAGAAACCCAGACACAGGAACAAAGTCAACCAAATACATAGCCCAAGTAGACTAGGGATGTTAAAAGGAGCACTCAGGAGCAAATGAAATAAAAAAAACATGGATCAAAAAGGTGTTCCTAGGTGCCCTGTACCTATGGACTTACACCTTTCTCCTAAAGAACATTAAGATAGCTGCTACCCTAAAGCATCTGTTACTTTTCACACATTAAGAATCATCTAAAAGCATATATAGACACATTCAATTATTCAGTAACAGCTATTTATAAAACACTACTACAATAAACAACTGGGGGAAAAAAAAGATAGGAACATGTTCATGTTGCATTCGTTACTAAGGACAGGCTTGTACATAACAAGAAAGCATAACGTCCTTTTTTATAAATTAGTGAATACGATAACTTCAAGCAATTAATATGTCTGCAATCTAAAGAAAAAGTAAATAATCTTTTGCTACTTATCTGTACAATCTGTTGCTTTAATTCAGAAGAAGCATTGAAATATTTGAAGCAGTTACAAAAATCACAGGATCTCTGCGAGGCCACATCACAGATGAAGCAAAATATAAAATGAAGCTTCAGTAACCATCTACATATATTTTAGGGAACAGGATTTGCTGTCCTTAAAGTGGCTGCAATCTTCTGCTTAAATTCTCATCCATGTCCCTACTCTACAGGCTCCAGCTGGGGAGGAGGCAGGAAGAGATGAATATTCAGTTTTCCAAGATGCCTTAGCATCACTTGTCAAGTATTTAGCAAGGATCAGACACATTCGTATTCTTTTTCTTATAACTTTAATCATTATCATTTTGATGGCCCATTTCTGATTTTCTATCTATTACTACTGCTCAAACACGCTCCCCGGTCTGTCTTACACACATTCAGTTTTAACTAATAATGAGGTTTTGTCGCCACAGGCTACTGTCTGCTTTGCCTGTAGTAATCAGATTGTCAGGAGATCTTGGGACCCCATAGGTCCCTGCAAAAGTACAGCTGATGTGGTAAGTAATGTGGAAAAACCCCAGTACTTTCATGCTCTGTATAATGTTGGTCACCTGTAATTGCCTCAGAGCTTCAGAATCATGATCTTTGTAGCATTAGAGAAATCAAATAAAACGTAGGCTTATGTCACTTCAAGCCCTCCACATCTAACCCAGAGCCAGCAGCCTTTACTGCTGGACTGTTGTCAGGAGGAGACTACAGGTGGTCTACCAAGAAGGTTTATACCAGCTAGAAACAGACACCACAAGCTGTGCTTGTAGTTAATTTTGGCTTTATTCTAAGAGATAAATCAAACTTTTCTATTTCCTGTGTCCTTGTTGTTCTAAGCACCTGTGCAGCTGAGTCGATTTACTTTGCCATGAGTGCCACAAAAGGATCTCAGGCATCTCTATTTCAGATTTTCACATTTCTTGTGACTAACAAGTCTCATTATTATTGCAAAGCCTTGTCCTTGTTTTATTTACACATGGTAAACAATGCTACATTCAGATCCACATATAAAATTTCTATGTTAAACATCTGCAAGTTAATTACAATAAAAAGCCTCCACAAGCTCCAGTGCATTGCATGGTAGGCTAGCAATGCCTCAGAGATGGTTTCAGTCTCTTCTGTCAAAAAGACACCTGGAGGATGGGGAGAATATGGGGAAAACAAAGCAAGCAGCACCAGCTTTAAACAGCTTGGGGAAACTGTCTCTGGTTTCACAAGCCAGAGAAGTTTTAAATTTCTGAATAGCAGAAATCTGTATTTAAAAGAAGAAAGATTTTAATGTGCACTGATTCAAAAATGACAATAAAAGACAGACATTCTCGCCAGTATCTCAGATCCCAAACTTGCAAAAGAAAACTGTTAGGACACAGAAGAAAGGAAGGGAAGAATGGAATACATGAAAACCAATCTGAAATGTAGGATGATGAAAAATATTTAATTACCTCTTTTTGAAAGAAGGTTCCCATAGCTACCTTACCAAAAGGTGGCTTACGAAGGGGTAATTGTGGGGTTTTCCAGATGTATAGTCAGTGACTTCCTCTTAGCAGGATATGGCTCATTTCTGTCCCCCCTCCCACTGTCTCCCGCACACATGCTACTGCAAGGCAGTCCAATAACACACCGCTATCCGACATGACTGCATTTATAATTTACAGCAAGGCAGCTACTGTAGTGAGAGAAGCATGCACCTGAAGAGCCCGAGGCTCTTCACTGCTTTGGAACAGTCATCCCTGCAATGAGCTAGGGATATTGGTTGGGTTTTTTTAAATGTATTAGTTATTTTTAAATAAATGATCAATTGGAGAGAACTACTAGTTTTACAGAACCACTGAACCATAATTGCTGCAATCAAGAACAAAAGGCCCTCTGAGAGATGTATGCGACAGTGCCCGAGTTCTCCATATCAAAGACACAGACCACCTAGCTGCAAAAGGGGTGCTCCAAAGCTTTGCCAAGTCAATCACTACATACAGTCCTTCAGAGCCTACATTAAGGATTATGCATTAATTCAAATGGTGCCATGCCATTGACAACAGTTCAGTAAAGGAAAAACGTCATGCTTGTCTAAGCCGAGAAGCTTGTAAAATGACCAGAGACAAGACCTGTAAGGTGACTGTAACTCCATAGTTCCCTGGTGACACCACTCATCTGACTGGGATGAGCTCAACGTTTGTCAGGTGAAATACCTGACTGACCCTCAGCTGGATAAAACACAGGGACAAATCCTGGGAGCGTGGACAGGGACTTCCTCAATCTCATGCTGAATCTTATAACTGCATTACAGAATCAAAGTTCTTCTTGTACTCTGCAGCTTTCATTGGGTCAGAGAGATTTATGGGCCTCATTAAGCAGAAGGTGATGAACAATTGCTTTTTACTTGCTGGGGATAGCTGTTTTATGGATACGAACCTAGTAACTTAAATTCCTGTAACTGGCACTGCTAATGTCATACTTTACTTTCTGATGCTTCCTCCCTACGATTCTGAAGGAGAAGGGCAGGGGAAATCCTGTTTGCATGCATATTTCAGGATAATCTTCTCGTGCTTGAACTCACACATTGAACATCAAGTTCCAACCTTTTAATGAGGTGTCTAAACCATGCTTGTTGTAATTAAAGTTTAACAAGTTTTTAAAGCAAGATTTTAAGTTCTACATTAATATTTCACAATGTGCTGCATTACCTTGTGCCATGCCGTACCAAATAGTTTATGCAACCTGCAAAAGCCTTTTATTCAGCCAGGTACTGCAGTTCTCCAAGACACAGCAAAGCAGTGACCTGTGTTCTGCCCTAGGGAATGCACTCCTTCACACAGCCCCTTAGAGCTGCTACTGGCCTTGCAATACAACTGAAAGGTTTGTCCTTGTAAACCAAAGCTCTGGTAGGACCTTGGAATATGAACTACAGGATGACATTGAAAAGTTACATCAACTTATGTTTTATACTGTAAGGATATTTAAACTTCTCATCAACAATGACTAGTCCAGGAGCAGCTACTCAGAAGTCACACAGCATCCAGTCCTACCCATGCCAGGTGCTCACACAACTTTCAAATAGATTCCCCCTCGCCTCTTTTCTTCCACAAGAGATTTGTTGTAGACAACCACCATAAATAGTAGGATGTTAAGCTTTCCTTAAATAGCCATGGTACTTAACATCCTCTTTGTGAGGAGAATTTTAGCAAGAGGACTTTCTCCTTCCTCGACCCCACAGATACCGTGCATCAATTCTCATCAGAAGACAATGTTTTAATATCACTATGCTTCTTGAGGGACAGCTCGGGTGATACTGCCTAGAAAGGAGGGGAGAGGATGGAACAGCAGGGAAGAGCATCCAGCCTGCGTGCCGGACTCTGGAGGGGAGCACCCCCAAACCTCTTCTGTCAGCCTGTGCCACTGCTTCCTAGATGCCCAGATGTGCAGACCTGCGGAACATTCAACCAACCACAACATAAAAACACAAATTAAAATGGGACCTAGAAGCTCTCTTTTGCTCTTCCTGGAAGGATTATAGGGGCTTTCCCAGGAATTTTGCACAGGCAACCCCAAACTCGAGGCCTACAAACTTCACTGGCAGACCCGCAGTGAGCAAACACGCTGATAAACTGAGTCTTGCCACAGCAAGTTGCTTTTATGGAAGGCTGAGACTGGTGAGAAATAATAGTTACGTAACAAATGAACTGGATAAAATAAACACATCATGAAGACAGAGCAAAGTATTGATGGAATCATTTGCAAATGAATGAAATCCATATTGATGGGTTTGTTACTTTGTTTCAACTGGTTTTGTGCTAAATATCATGGCAGTTTTGATTAACGTAGTGATTACATTGAACTTCAATCTGCTTAATATTTTGTTTCTTCATATCCTTACTTCTGTTTGAAGGACCGCAGCTTGCTGAGCATAAGTAACCATGCACTGAGAGGCTGCTGTACCATTTGAGACAGGTTTCCAAAGTGGCAGGGTGCACTGGCTCCCTTCCAGAGGCAATGCACACACTACTGCTGCAGTTTCTTAGACTACCGGAGGGGCCCAGCATCTTCCTGAGTGTAGAAGAGCAGTAAGCGTATTCTTCAAAAATGCCAAATCTGCCTGCACTGGTACAGTCTTCAGAAAGTCAATCTGGCAGCCTCAAGGAAGCAATCTAAATAGCTACATCCTCCTCTCTCACTTGCAAAAATATCATCATGTCTCAACAAGCTATGACTTCCCCCGCCAACTGACTAAACCACTTTCCAAAATAAGGTTAAAAGTTGCAATAGAAATGTAACACAGAGATAAGGATAAATTCAATCCATCAGACAAACCGAACAAAGTTACACAGGCATCACCTGAATTATTTCACAAGCTGAGGATACTCCTGAAAAGAACAACTCTGGGTACATAGCAGACAGCAAAACAAAAACTCCCTTTGATATCAGTAGAGGATGAAAAGCCGACTGGCCATCTCCACCCATCATAGCACACTGGGCTCAGCAGGAGGATGCACATGCACACACACAAGCTCCCTACTATTTCAGTATGTGAATTAACCTTTCCAAAGGGTAACCATGAAGATGTGCCCCCTTAGGGAGAGTTATTTTATAACACTGTCAATGAATCATACTCCATAGCAACAGCATATATCAGATATTAGACAAGATGGACAGTACATCCGACCAGAACAGAAATTGCCATATATGAGTTATCCACCATTACTGGGTAATAGGAAACACTCTGAATCCTTCTTGGCATTAAGTTGACCCTTTGGTGAACTAGGCAGACATCAATATGCAGCACGGAACAGCATTTGCAGCTCAAGCTACTTAATCAACACGTGGGATTGCCTGAATAAGACAACCTAGTTTTTAATTCAGCCTTCCGACTAAACTTAACCCAGTAATACAACATATGGCAACAACTACTATTAGTCATCTTATATTCAATTGGCATGTTTCAAAAAGGAAACTATTTTCCTTTGGAGATATAGCAAGGTAAGACAGAAGGCAAAGAGAGTTGTAAGACCTTTTTCCTACAAGACAGGTTAAATATTGTGGAGAAAGACGAAGCTTGCAGAGCAAAGGACTTTTCTGAAGGGTATCTACTGCTGTCAGAGCAAGTCCTCTGGGGCCTCTTCCACCACACTCCCTCTTGCAAAAAAAGCTTACAGGCCCTCAGATAACCCTCTCCTTTTTATTAATACCCCAATACCAGAGTCAAAGGTTGAAGAATAAGAAAACTTCTTTTGAAAATTATTTTTGAAGGAAAGAATTTCAGATATCAGCGAATGGACTTAAGTCTTTGAAAACTGTCAAAATCTGTTCCATGCTCCCACCCATGAGATTTTTGGCATGACAGTTCAGCTAAGCCTTTTTGTGCAGTTAAGTGTCACCAGACAGGCCAGTCCGATCAAGTTATGCATCTCCCTAAAATTTGTCATGAATGGTTGCAACTCTCCTCTTCCTCCAGATACTGCTTTGCCAGTGCTGCAGTAAGCACCACCACCGCACCAAAACGGCTAACTCAGTCCTTGCTCACTGCTCCAATAACAGGACAACTTTTGCAGCCTATTTCAGAAGCTACCCATCACCTTCCAGAACTATGTGGAACCTACACTGCAGGGACAAAGACCACACAGCCCTGAAAAGCACCACTTTGGCTGATGACATGCCACCTGCTAGCTTCAAAAGGAAAGAAAAAAAGACAGCTGTCAGCCATTACTTGCTTCTAAGACCACTGAACATCTTGGTGAATGTTGATATAACTGAGCTTGTGCTTTCACAGCACGAAGTCTTCCGGATAAGCTTGTGGTAAATGACTCTGCATCAGAGCCGTATCACAAGAAAAATGTAAATGCTGTACTCATTTAAGAAATACTGTGATTTGCTCTGTCAGAGATTTAACATTAGTTCATCTTGTAGTATAAACATATATATGTATATGGGGTAATCCTTACACGTCACCTATCTCAACAAATCCTCTTAGAAACATTTATCAAAAGCACTCCCATTTACGTCTTTTTACGTCTTACCTCATAGATTTTGAAATACGGATTTTATATTCAGAGCCCCAAGGAAGTTAAGAACATTATCTTGACTTGTGAACACACACATACACACACACACAAAAAAAGGCCACAAAAAAACAACCCAAAAAACCCAAACCCCCAAAACCAAAAGATTGAGTTCTTGTTTCATGTTTCCACAACCTTCTGTTAGTGAACTGAGGGACAGAGTGAGGGAATCAGATGTCAAAATTTCTACTATTAATGTAAGTGAAAAGTTTGTAGAGATTTAGAGGATCGTTCCTGGTGGAATAATAGGACTTGCGGAATAATAAGGCTCTTGACCAAGCATTAGAATCAGTTGTCATGTACCACAAAAAAAAAAAGCCACTGCACATTCTTCATCTGCAAGGGCCCTGGCACCAAATGAAGTAGGCTTCTATGCTTATATCACTGACTGGACACCCCATGCGAAAGATTATTATAGTTATTTAATTCTCAGATCTGGTGCAGACAAAACACACATAAGAAGCCATTAAGTTTCCATGATTCCTCTTGAAGCTGTACCTTTTAGCCAGCAAGTTCATCATCTCTCATTTAGGACTATCAGAAAAGTCCGCTGAATTCTCATCTAGTGAGGTGAAAAGGGTCACAGAGAGTTGTGAGCCTGCAGAAACTCCATTTTCTAACAGTTTGGGTTATCTGGGGTCTCTTTAGCTGTGATGGAAGAGAGGAACTTGATCTGCACATGCACCTGTACACACACACACACACACACACTTCGCCACTGATCTGGAGAAAGAACAGCTGCCACCACCCTCAGCCTCCCAGCTATTGTGCATCTTTGCTCTACGGATTTTGGACAGTGTTGTAAATCTATTTGACTTTCAGTATCACCAACTCATCACTCTTCTGCTTGATAATCTTTTTTCCCTTATAAACTGGAAAAACTATCAGGTTTCTTATTGGTTTTACCCATCTCTTAGGCTACAGACTTCTCTACAAATTTGTCCAAGTTCACTTTTCTAAACTGCAGTCTGTATTCCAGTTTGTGTCCTTTTCAACCTCAAGCTTTGTATCTGGGCTATTTTAATGTGGTGCACCAAACAAAAAACAAACCTAAAAGATAACCTTTAGTTAGAAAG
>NW_009600085.1:0-4593 GCF_000690535.1 Cariama cristata
CTAAACAATTCTATGATTCTGCAAGTACACCAAACCGCCCTCGACCTAGGGCCAAGCTGTGACAGGTATTTGGACACACAGGTGAGACAAGGGCAGCAATGGCTGAAGAAAGATTTTGGCAGAGGTGGGTTATACCAGCAGGTTACCAGATGGTTCAATTGACCCAGATGAAACAATCTCCAGCAAAGCTCAGCCTTGACCAATAAAGTGTGGGCGTATGGTAAGGAACAGCCAGTTGAGAGGCAGCAGTGCCTCAATAAATCATTTACTAATGCTGCAGAACAGAGCTATCTCACCGTGTAGAGATCAACAGCAGAAGGATCCGAGTTCTAACTAATTTCTGAGTGCCCACAGAGAAGTTACTATCTATTATGACCTTTTTATTTTTGTAGTTGTCTGACAAACAATAAAAAGGAAGGCCTACTTGTCTTAAACAAAGCACAATAAAAAATATCCTTGAAAGAATTTTATAACCTATTTCACCCTAAGATACATAAAGGCCCAGAAATGATGGACTTGGATTAGAAATCAGCAAGTACTACTACAGTAAAACAAGGCCCATTAAAACGTAACATCCTGATGGAGGTCAAAAACGCATGAATGGTGTGTTGTTTGGATAACTGCCATCCTGAGGATGGGCTGTTGGACAGGTACTGTAAATTATCTGAAATGCCCGCTTCTACCAACAGAGCCAGCACTCCCAAAGAGATGGCAGGGCCATGTTCCTCTCTGCCTTGATATATTTAATACAATGAATGGCAGTAACTGGTTTGACTCGACTGGGCAGGGGAAAGGTAAAATAACTCTCCAGAAGATTATAATCCAATTCCTTTGCAAAAGAAATAAATCTCCATTACTGCCCCACACCTCTCCTGCAGTTTCCAATCGGCCTCCGTGTCAAAGCAACTGCTTTTATGATGGATCTGGGGCATTTATTATGACAACACAAGGCATAAACACTGCCCAGCATAAAACAGCTTGAGAGCTCTGATTTCAAGCTAAATGCAATAAGAGAAGAGAACCTTCCTACACCAGGGAAATGAAGACTGCTTTAGTGGATTATGGTGGGGGAGGATAATGTTTTCACTACAGAGAATTTCATACCCCTCTCTAGCCCAAAGTTCATGAGGAATGCGATTTCGATTACTCTGAACCCTGCTCCCTCCCCTAGAAAATATACGCACATGGAGGAAAGACCAGAACACAAAGGCAATAACCACCCAGAGCATCCTTTTACGGCACCAGTCTCACCTCTCATGGGAAAAGATTTCAAATGCAAGTAGTGCTGGAGTTCTGCTTGCCAGAGCCCCTAAGTGTCTAGAAGAAGATGCTTTAGAAAGCGTACTACAGTGCCTGAAGACACACAGCTGCTTACCAGCTTGGCACAATTTAACTTATGCAGGTCAGAGAGCTTCCCTGGTCCTCCCTGTAACCGCCTGCTGCCAGAGCTCACCCGTGGTGGTACCAGGGCCAGCCCTCTTCACCTCTCCTGCTCCTTTCTGCCATGCAGAAGAGACTCAAACTTCTCCAATCTTGAGTGATGCTGTTAGCAGGGTTCTCCAGCCAGGGAGCAGGGGCATTTACATGGAAGGGGCATGAGTCAGTCTCCTTCCTTAAAACTAGTTCTGCTAGATGGGGCCAATACAAGCTCTTTCTCCTTTCAGGTGTGTTAGGGGAGCTTTCCTTGCTGTCTCTCTCCTTATTTTCTTTCTGAGTCGTATTTTCAGCTGGAGGAGAGGAGGCTTCTTTCCACTAGAAAATGACACTCAGGGCTAAGACACTCCTGTATCCTCTGAAAGGATTATGATGGTTTAATCTTCTCAGGACAAAAATGAAACTCCGGCTGGAAATGCCTTGAACAAATGGTCCAGAAGCCAGGAATTGTGTGTCCGAGGGCAGAGCTCTTCTGTGCATAACTGCTTTTTAAAAGAAACACCCAGCTACCATGGTCTATTGTGCAGAGCCCTTTTTTCTCATCAGATAGGCACACTGCACAAATGCCTCATGGATTAAGTCCCTCTGGCACAGGAACTTGTAATTTGTGGATCCCATCCCAGTTTACGTGCATGGCAGCATTTCAGCTGCCTGGCCCCTCCACACTGGGGATTTTGCTGCACAACAGCAGTACAGTTTTCAGGCTCTGTGACAACACTGTAGTCACAAACTGTGATGCCTCTGAAGTTTAGGAGCCCCTAAAGTTAGGCTCCAACTAAAAGGGGTTGTCAGGATGGCAACTCCAGATTTAGGAGCCTGAACTCCGCCTACAATATGAATTTTTTAATTAGGTCCAGGTCCTCAATACCTCTGCAAACCCAGCTCTTAGCAATAAAAATCCAATTACTGAAGACTGGAAAAAAATTTTTACACTGAAGCACATGTGTATTACAAAGCACACACTCCACCTTTTTGACTCAATGACACCAAAGTAGGTGTTTAAAGTTACAGTTGGGCCGGTGATTTTCTAGACAAGCTAAATCTATGGGTGCTTGAATACTTGGCTGCACACAATCCTGCATGCTGTCTCTCTCAGCTTCTTCCCCCTGGAGAATGTGCTGCTGTATCAAAGCTCTAATCAGATTATGATGCCCAGGGCAGTCATGAGGTCAGCATCTAGCTCCAAGCACAGGGTATCAGTGCATCCAGACTTCTGTGTTTCCCCTCTCAAGCCAAATGCCATTTTTTTTTTCCTTCCTGACACAGAAGGTGGAAGATGAAACATAAGAGATGGGAGAGAAATTGAAAATTGCTAATCTTTAATTTCAGCTTGATAATTTGCTTTGGCCCTTGGGGTATTAAAATTATAACACTTTCAGACTGTATTAAAAAAGGCATCAACTCTTTGATTGACAACTTTCTTAATAACTTTTTTCTTTTCAGAAGACATTACATTCAGCTAATCTTTAAATGAAGTCAATTACCGCTTCTATCTTTAAGATCAAATGCTCTTTTAATCATATGGGGGAGTAAAAGACACCATTTATATGTACTTTCTGTCCGGGTTTGGTAACCAATGATACAAAACAGCAAGGAAGAATGTCACGCCTAATCACCCAAGACGATGTGATCAAAACCTTTGGGCTACTTTTTCTTCACACACCAAACCCCCTTCTTCCAACAGATTCCTTTAGCAAAAGACTTCAGAAGTAGAAGTTGCCCAGACCAATCAGTTATGTTTGTATCGCAAAGGTTCCCTTTTTATTTCAAGTGACACAGTCAGGCTGCACAACCAGACCTCTGTCTGAAATGGTTTTCTTTGCTGTTGTAACAACTAACACCTACGATGCCTGCAGCTAAGCAAGAGATTGCTGATACATGTGGAGTGCTCTCCACAGTTTTTTGTCTGCTTTCAGTAAGTGACAGAGCTTTGTACCAGCCACTTTCACTAGAGTTACTTGAAGGATTTTCCTAGAGATTATTTTTCCTTCTATGACTTAATGAAATTAAGCCACTTTGCAAGACTGTGAATTCACTTCACTTTTTGATGGGAAATCACCAAAGCGTATCTCTCTGATAAACTCAAAATGCCTTGTCTGGACTTTGATATCACAGCAAGCCAAGTACACAGGAAGAATGAAATCCAATTGTTTTTTTTTTTTAAACTATATCAAAACTAAATGTTTTTACCACACTGAAATTAAATACCCCAATACTGTCAAAACTCAGTAGCTCAGGAATATGTTGACTTTTTAAAAAAATAAAACCAATCCCGATAGAACAAAATTCCAGTTTTTCATCCCAGTTCTGGCCAAAATAAAATCCTGCTATCCCCCAGGGAGCTGCTTGGCCTGTTGCTAAGGCATTCTGAGAAGACTCTGAGCACCACTGATCTGGGAAGGCATCAACCACAACTCCTCAATCCCTGAACGAGGGCTCTAAACATTAGGCATTTACAGGCTGAGTCCAAGAAGCAACCACGGTAATGCACCTTTCCAAGGCAGTTGAATGGAAGTGAATTTTCTTGAAACCTGTTTTTGAGCAGCTCTCAGGCACAGGGGGAGTTTCTTCTGAGATATTCCACTGACATGGCTTCTCTGGGATTAGTTTCTTTGTGGGAAGAGCAACCAAAGAGAATTGTGCAAGTGGGAGAGCAACCAAACCCAACATCCTACCTCGAGAGCTGTGCAAGAGGATTCTCACCAAGGCAAAGCAAAACCTTGGTTTGTAGCAACCAGCCTTTTCCCACACTTTCAAGCTTCTAATCTCTCTCCAAAGATGGGTTGAGGCCACCACCCCTCCCCAAAGTGACTTGTGAAGCAGAGCTCCACAGCCAGCATCTCCCTCAACCCCCAGCGTTTGCAGTCAATGCCGTAGGTGAAAGGATGGGGATCTGCAGCCGTATCAATTTGCAATCAGACTCTTCAGCACAGCCCCTCTCTGCAGCACTTTGTTTTACTTTCCAGTAACGGTATCTGATTGGGAACAGGCAGGGCAGCACCTAGGATTAAGGGGACCCATATTAGCTGTTCCCTTCCCTGCTGTTTCAGTGGGGTTTGGAGCAGGTGCCTGATACTGCATTCCCACAGGCTCTTGCCTGGCCGCCAGCCAGTCTGAGGACAGCTCGGAGCAGCTGTCCGGTCTGATGGGAGGGCCTGG
>NW_009600085.1:4605-42436 GCF_000690535.1 Cariama cristata
GGCAGGAAGGGCAAACGCCACCATTGCCTTCACTCTAATCTGGGATAATTCCCTCTTAGAAACATGATCAGGCTTGTATACCCCTGGCGTCAAGATCCTGGGTAAACTCAGGTGGGGAAGGCTACTTTTTTTTTCCTGTCTTTGTTAAATTATGATGGAGCAGTGCATGTTTTCTTTTCTTCTACTTAGCAGTCAGGCTGGTAAGAAAACAGATGACAAAAGTCCATGAAACATTCCAGTCTGTTCTGTTTTACCAGCACCCCACTTGAAGAAGCTTGAAAGCATCTGAGCACCTGGTATGGACACTTGTGCACGCAAGTGCCATCTCCTGAGGAGAAACATGGACGTGAGAGAAAAAACTCAACCTTTTAGAGCACGTTTCTCAGTTCACTTGCATGAGGCTCATTTCTAGCCTTACCACCACTATGGGTACCTATTGAGAATTTTGCAGCTGATGAAAGGGGACAAGAGAAGACAACCAGATCTAAAGTCAAAATTTAACCTCCCTTGAAACTGTTGGAAGCTGACAGAAAGCTATTTGGTGTATCAGTTGTGAAATTATGTTTGTACACACACAACCCCTTTTTTAAGGGTTATCTAACTGCTGCTCTAGAGCCATGGGATGGAGTTAACACTCAAGCATTACAATGCTTTTAATAGATTATGTGTAAAATACCTCCTTTAGTCTAACCACAAGTCAGGGACTGATGCAGAAATCAATAGCAAAGATCCTGGTGTGTAATAAAGAAGGTCAGACTAGATGACCACAGTGGTCTCTTCAGCTTCAAATTCTATTAGAGAATGTGAAAGGGAGAACATGAGCAGCCATTACAGAGAGAAACAGAACATTTACCCTACTTTTGCCTCTGCAAGTGCAAACAATTTTAAAAAAAATAAAATCAGGTAGTGCACCAGTACATCAATATTAAGTGCTAGCCATGTAAATATCATTCCCTTTAGGAGACAAACCAGCTATGGTGGAAAAGCTACATAATTCACCTACGGTCAAAAACAAGTCTAGTGTCAAGATCTGAATCCATCAAGGTTCTTACAACTTCTCTCCTGTGATGGGGTTGGGAAGAAAGTGCAAGTTAAGAATTTAAGGCAGGGAAAACCCAAGTCCTGTGTTCCATTTGTGAAATCCAGGACAAAATAATATCACAAAGAAAGTTTTCAGGACAGAGAGACAGGGCCATATATTCCAGACATTAACATTAGTTTGGCAGACTCCACTCAACAGTTTTTACTCCATACTCTGCAGATCACTTCTGACCAACGCGAGAACGGCTGCTTTCTTATTTTTGAAAATAAGAAATACCAAAAGGCCAATGCTACTTTTCATGTAAGAAATTTTTCTAGCTGCTAACTTATGTTATTTGATGACTAGGGAGGAGGAGTGCAATCATGGATCTAAGTGTTGTCTCTGAAAATTTCTCTGTGAGATGTCAATGTTTTGAGAATGCTCGATCAGGAAAATAAAAGGCAGGCGGTATTCCTTCTGCACCTCTAAACTTTGATCCCCAAAACAGTGAAAGTCTGTCATTGCAGAACTAAAGGAATGTTGGTTGGAAGGTTTCTAGTCCAACCTCTCTCCTCAAAGCAAAACTAATGTCAACAGCAGAGCAGGTCAGCCATGTCCTCATGTAGCCAAACCTAGAGGTCAGAGTCAAATATGCAAGGGAGAAGAGTCCACTACTACTATTGCAGCCTACACTATCCAGTGAATTTTTTTCCCCAAATATCCTTTCTGGCATTTGGAAGAATCAATTTTCGGCATTACCCCTTGACACATCATCTCCCATTACCAAGTGAAGAAGAGCTTGACTCCGACATCCTTAATACTGCCCTTGAAGTAGTTGTAGGCTGCTGTTAGACTGCCCTTCAGTAGATCACTGGCATATAAACATATGCTGGCCGTACATCCTGACCAGCACCCGCGTCCTGGTTCTCCAGACGTTCACAATGCCTACACGCCAGTGAGCACCAACATTTCCCTCTGGCATATAAGAATGGTCTTTCTTGATGAAGGAATTACAGTAACAATCTGCATGTCACTATTGCAAGCAGGATATGGATGAGTTTGGGTCCCAGTGTGCAAGAAGTCACTTTATGCTTTACGACCCTCTGAAATTATTGCGCTGCTTTGGACACTGGAAGCAGACACCTGCTCTACACCAAAGCTGGTCTGGGATCCCAGGAAACTGGACCCTGGGCCAGAGGCTACAACAGGTTGCCTCCCATGCCAGCTCTAGTGGGCTAAAGCTTTTCATCTTCCTGTGTCAGGAGAGATGAGGTCTGTATACCTAATATCTCTGCAATAGAAGCCACTACACCAACCCACAGGGGTTGATCGTGTTTCCGCCTCCTTCTCCAGATCACCTTCCTAGTGACCTGATCCATCTCTGTTTTCCTTCTTTTCACATATCAGTTTTCCCTTCCCTCACTTTCTTCTCATATTGTAATATATTTCTTTACCTGCCCTCTGCATAGTGTCTTTCTTACATCAGGCAGCCTTACTGAATTTATTACATTTTTGGGGAGTAAGGGAGGAGGTGTGCTGTGTGGTGCGGTAGCCTGAAAGATGGCAGTAAAAAAAAAAAAGAAATCAGCATACCATAAAGTTATTAACATCAACAAAGCGAAGAGCTAAAAACCAGCAGCAATTTCCAGCCTCCTCCAATGGCGTTCATTATGTATTCACCGCACAGAAATTTTCACAAACTTTCTTTCAAATGGACCTGTTTAAATGTATAAAATGTGTAGCGGATTAGGTGATTCTTTAACCAGGCTCCCAGTGGGACTTACTTAAGTGGAAACAGCTCTTTAGAGGAACATCCTGAAATTTGTTTTGACTTATCTCCTGAGCTGTCTAGAGATTTAAATCGTCACTCTTAGATGTGGTCTCCTAACTGTGCCTGCAGCTTAAAAATAGCATAGGAAATGGGTTTCTAAAAGGCTGTTAAATAACAGAAATGCTGGCAAAAAAAAAAAAAAGTTAATTTTTCTATTCCTCTCCAAATGGGGAAAAATGTTATTGACCTGTTCAAGCTCAAAGGAAATTTTCTCACAAGTTTAAAGAACTTGTTGTTTGAGCAGATTACATTACCCAAATTGTCTCCTATGGGAGACCTGATCACTTACTGTCTTTTCTAAGAGCATGTACTAGAAAAGGAACAGCTCATGTCACCCCCTTTGAAACTGCAATAGAATAATTAAGACCATCCAAAAAAAGCGCTCTCTCCCAGAAAACTGGGCTTCTGAACAGCAACAAATACTCAGAAAGGAAATGTAGTGTGTGGTTTGGGGTTTTTTTATTGTTATTTGTTGTTGGGGTTTTTTTTAAAAGTACTTCTTTAAAAAATTGAGTGCTCCCAACTAAAAATAAAGCTCATTTTTCATCCTAAAATTCAAAGATTTCTCTTTTGAAATGCTATTACACTGGTTCACAAAAGGAAACATCCAGGCATCTCCTATGTTTTGGGCTCATTCTGTGGTCATATGTCATGCCTTAAAATGCATTTTGGTGATGATGCCTTCCCTCACCGAAGACTGTGATGCGATATGGGAGATGTAGTTTAAACTCTACCTGGTCTATAAAGAAGACAACGAGTATCAAGCAGCTGGAATGCACTTCCCATAAGGTACCGTGGGAGCCCAAAGCGTTAATAGGGGTAGTGGCAGCAGTGGATTTTCTTACCAGACACAGTTACTACTAATAACCAGAATAATTAGCAAGAGTCAAGGAGGCAAGAGGCACCGGAATAAGTATAATTCACGTTCAGTCTAGGTCATCTCCTCATCTGTAACATTAGGTTGGTCATACTGCTTTTTCCTAACTTTAGTCTGCCTTGTCTCTTTAGAGAGCAATTCTTCAGGCTGTCTGCCCTGTGCAGGGGCAGGGTGCACACCCCAGGGTCTATTGCCCTTGAGTTACCCCCCATAGACATAAAGAGATATCTGCATGGGATGAGCAACATGAAAACCTTTCACCCACTTCACCAAAGCATTTACTGGCATCAAATTAGTAGAAGTAGGGAGCGATGTTGTGAATTTTGACTCCATGAAACACCTCAATGAGGAATGGCTTGTAGCAGACCCACTTCAAAGGGTCAAAGCTCTAAATTAATCTTTGCATTGCCCTCACAGAGGTGTCAGAGGCACAACATCTCCTGGAGACCCCCTGACAAGGGAGAGAGACACCAAGACTAGATCTTACATCTTCAACCCCTTCAGCTGAGGCATAGCCCCAGATCGCTTATCCTTCCCTCTCCTCACACTGGTTGACTTGTACCAACTCTTAATGGTCTGGAGCCCCAGCTCCCAGCCATGCCCAAAGCATCTCCTCCTTCACACAGTCTTCATATTCTTGGAGAACACGCTACTCCTCCCATGTTAGACCTCTGTGTGGCCTTTATGTTCAGCTTCCCATAGAGAAATAATTTAGAGAAGACTTTGGCTCTCTCCCCCCACCCTTTTGCACTGCAGCAGGTCCCAGATGTATACTCTTTCCATCATATTAAGCATCTGTGTGCCCCAATGCCAAGGTGACAGATCACTGGACAGTTACTCATCTCATTCAGGACCCTCACAAGCTTGTCTCTGGCACTCAGAGTCCCAATGTCTATGTCATACCATCTCCCATGAATCCCTTATGATAGCCACCTCCTTCAGGCAGAGACCACATCCGAACAGGGCCTCCCAAAAGCTGCTGGTGTCAGACTAAAAGCTGTGGCAAGGATAAATGACATGACAAAGGGTTTTCAAACCATCTCAGTGATTCAGAGTCTGTTACCTGTTTTCAGACAGGGCTGAACCACCTAAGATGATTTTCAACTGACACAACTTCACTTATCAAAAGCTGCGGCTCTACTGACAAGTAATTTGGTGTAATGGGACAGACCTGCAGCATCTGCATACCTGGTACTGATGCTGGACCATCTACTCTGTATGCACCTTGGAGGGACTGATTTTGCACAAGGTTTAGTCTGGACCCCTAGAATAAACATCCTGACCGTGCTTGTGGTTCAGAGCGGTTGGAAAAATCAGTCTTTGATTTGGACCATTACATCTCCATTAAGGGATGGAGAGCATCTGGAGCACACCTGGAAACAGACTGGGGATTTGCTTCAAAATTGCCTTCCTCCTCTGAACCAAAATACTCGTCTATTCACAGGCAAAAAAAACCAGGCATCTAATCCAAAGCAGTTGCCAAGGCGCCATTTACAGGCACTGGAGAAAGAAGACTTTCACGGGGTGACATTAAGAAAGCTTACTTTTTAAAAGGGTACTTCAAGGCTTCAGTAAAGCTGCCTGGAAGTTTTTTGAAGATTTGATTAGAAAATGCCAATTAATCTGTTTCATCAAAAAAACAACTTTCCTGGGAAAGCATCTGTTTTGATGTTGAGTTTTTTGTTGGTTTTGTTGGTTTGTTTTTTTTTTTTAATTTAAAAAAAGAGACAGAAGTTAGAAGCAAAAAAATAATCCAGTTTTCTGGGTTTAAATTACTTTGAAATTTAAGCTAATTGGAATAAAATAAATCTTTTAAAAATAAGAAACATTCAAAACCGAAATGAAACATGACCTTTCTGAGGATTTGCATCTTCAGAAGGAAAAGTGCACTTTCTGAGCTGTCATCTACACTGTGGGTAAAAAGAAAAAAAAAACAGAAGCTCTATTTTTTTTTTTAAACTATTCTTAGTAAAATAGTAACAATCCATGGACTCTCTTTGATGGCTCTTGCATTCCCAAGCCCCTTTAGGGGGAACCTCAAGCTCTGGCTGAACTGTCCGGAGCTCAGGCCCGTGCATGGTAATCGCCCGACAGACTCCGTTATCTCAGACGTCTGCAGGGGATGCCCGCCCTCATCTTCTAACGTGCTGCCTTTGCAGACTCCAACTCCTAAAGTTCCCAGCAACATCCTGGAGTATCTCTGCTCAAGTTCAGATGTTCAAAATAAACAGATAAACAAACACAAACCGGCCCCACCTCACGCCGCTGCCTCTCCTTTCTCAGCCATCCGCACACCCTCCAAATGCTGCTCCACAGAGATAAGCCCCTGGCATTTTCCCTCCCAGCCTCCAATCAGCCATTATCATAAAAAAAGTGCAAAGCATCTATCAGCTGTGCAGCCCAGTGATTTATGTTCAAAGTTAGGATTATCTATTCTGCTCAAATCCCTTCAAACAGGAAACCGGATAAAAGAGAATCGCGCTCTGCAGATAAAATTGGAATATAGGTTCGTGCAACAGAATGACAGGCAGGTTTTTATCTCAGATCGGTTCCAACCAACTCATTCTGTCAGGAATTGTTCATTATCCGCAGCCAGGGACTCGCGGCGTGACCTTAATGACATTCTCCCATCTTTCCCTCAGCGCGCTGTGCGCGGGGCACGGTTTGCAGAGCTCCTTACCAGGGAAGGGGTAATAACCCAGCAATAACGTGGGAGCTAAAGCATGAAACCAAGCCTCCTGGGGCACGGTGCCAGGTAGAAGAGCTCCCTCCAGACCATAGCTGCTCCCCAGCTGTACAGCAATATGCACTTCTGCCCCTTATAATGACCAATTGATCTCATCATTACTCTGCCTCCACCCTAATATCCGTGGGTTTGCTCTATTCATTAAGACAAGTGAAAAAAAAAGAAATATCTGTTGAGGCAATGCACAAATAAATACCAACGCGAGCTGGTCAATTTATCAAAAAGAAAAACAAGTTTCCAGTGTCAGGTCTTTTTGACTACGTCTTTTCCAGCATACCAGGACGTGGGACTCAGTAATTTATTACCTCCATCTGACGAATAACTTCTCTATCCTGTAACCATTACGCTTCATCTCTCTTTATTCTGCTTAATTAGACACTATTATTGCTGGCACAGTAATGAGACTTTTGCAAGCAGGATCACAACAGGCTAAGGTAGAATGCTTTCTTAATACAGTAGAAACCTTTCTGACAAGACAGCCATTCATTCCGACTGCAAAGCGAGGCACAAAGACACTTTGTTGGGCTTTTAATTGATTGCCACTTTTTCTGCCTCACTTGGACTACGTAGTTTTATTCACAGGCACCACTGGATGGTTTAAGTAGCAGCAGAAGGGGTAGGAAGCAAACTCAGCCCCCTGAAAGCATCCTTTGGGGTGACTGCTGAGATAGGGGGGGAGTCCTGCAGCCTGCACACCACCACCACCTGCTGAGACAGGAGCATGCGGAAGAGATGGGTTAATGTTGAGATACTTGACCAGCTCAGATGGTTTTCAAGTCATGTGAGGCTACGTTTTTCCTTCCTCCAGACACGGCTCGCTCAGTGAAGAACCATGATTCTGTTCAAAACATTTACACAATTTGAGTGCCTACAGGGGTTTTTTGATACTTTTGAGAATGTCCCAATTAACCACCTCCTGCCTTGTTTTCCCTTCAGGAAAACAGACCCAAGTAAGGATAAATCCTTCTGACAATTGAGAGGCACTCTCTAGGGATATGAAGGTACCATGGCCAAAATGGGTTCTGGCAGCTGATGTGTCTTTTCGTGGAGGACCAGAGGCCTGTTAGGAGAGGGGACTGAGAAAACACCAGGCTGGTACTAGCACTGTTTTCAGCAAAGAAGGGAGACTAGCTGTTGCGATCCTGGACTGGACAGATGTACGAGGAGACTGTCAAAACTCTTTCAACAGAGGTGTTGAAGAAAAAGGTAGAGGAATCATCAGCCAGACATGAGGCTGGTATATGACGAGTGGGAAAAATCATAGCACCCTGAAGGTTTGGGACTGGAGAGGTGTCGGTGCAGTGTCTCCCATCTATCTGATGTCCCCATGGATCTGTGTGCTCCTCCAGTCAACCTGAACCTACCCTTGTCCCCAGGCTTAGACTGTAGGTATTCTGGGTGCAGAAAGACCTTTCTGGTCTGCTTGCGCAGCATCTAGCAGAATGGAGCCCAGCTCCATGCTTGGGTCTCCTAGTTATGACTGCAGTTGAAATCAAATAGTCACAGTATGGCAGATTCTAGCAGCTCTGTGTCTCCTCCCACCTGAAAACAGTTTGTGACTGCTTTTCCCAGCTATATCTGTCACTCTCATGACAGACACAAGCCTTACCTCCAGACTTCCTTAGATATTCCCAACAGTACTCCTCCTCCTCCTCCTCCTCTCATACACTTATCAAAGTTGGAACTAGAACTTAAAGTCTTCAAAACATAGGGAAATCAGAAAAAAAAGGTATTTCCCTCCTTTCCTGGATAAGCAAGAGAGGTCCACATCTGTTTATATTATTTTCAATAATATTTTAAATATTAATAATGTTAATGTTATTTTTTAGCATTTGAGGTATTCAAGACAAGATTATGTCAAATGAGGCTGTGAGACAGCCAGCTTTGAGTGAATTGCGCTGAAAGGACAAGTTCAGGGCAACGTGGTGTTATAAGTTATGTTTCGCTACTTTACACTAGGGAAGAAACAAATCTGGATCCAAAGCAGAGCTGTCTGCAGCTGGGACTGTTTCTCATTTACTCCAGGATGAGGAGCCCATCAGGATGAAAGAAAGAAAGGGTCACGAAGACCTTTCCTTACCTTTCCTCATTTACTCAGAGGCTTCGTCTAAAGATTCACAAAGGGCAGGAGATTAATTGTACCAGCTGCCATCTCTGTTGTGTATAACCACAGACTTAGGACCTTTCGTCTCTCTCTCTCTAGTGCCTGACAGAGCTTTGGGAGATTTATAGTCTGTGAGCCCTGGGCATCTTCAGGTTTTGTTCTCCCTGACCCTCTCTCACTGGCCTCCTCTTCATCTTCGGTCCCATTCCTACCTTAGATACCTCTTTGTCCATTTGACCTGAGAACTGCCCATTTCCTACCCCAAAACCCCCACAAGCTGTATCCAGACACCACTCACTCTGCTCCTGGCCTCTCCATCAGGATGGTCCCGATGGGTCCCCTTGGTCCCAGAGCAAGCTCTCCAGCCTTGCGTGCTTAGACAGGAGCCAGTGTGCAGACCCCAAAGCTGGGGAGCACCCTCTGCCCCGCAATTCAGATACACCGACTGTCTCAGAGCAGAGTTGAATACACAACTCAAGCCCCAGAGCTCCCTGAGCTCAACTGGCCACTCTTGGACTTCCAGAAATTGAAGGGGAGATGAGATGGCCCAGACCACTTGGTGGGCGAGGGTATGGCCAGGGTGGGAGATTGGTTCTAAGCTAGAGCAGTGCTGCTATGACTCTCCTGCATTCCCCGACAGCAGCTACTGCACCACATCCTCAGGTCTCTGGAAAGACACGGTTGTCCCAAAGGTCTCTCCTATCCTAGGAAATTCCTGTGGAGCTGAGCCACATTCACCTCAGGGCTCCCTATCCATTGCCCCAGCACTGTTCCTCCATCCCTGCTCCTTCCAAGGAGGTTGTGGACATGCCCAGCACCAGTTGTACAACCCGTACAGCCTTCCAGGGGAAGGATGTGACCATTTAGCAGCAGTCCCTGGCCCTGGCCATCAGAGGACTGACCTGTCTGGGAATGCACAAGGACAGCACAAGGAATGGCTGCTGATGGGCTGGCAAACCTTGGTACAAGCACAGCAGACCCTGGCCATCCCGGCTGTGACAAATCTTTGTTTCCCAAGGTTGAGGTAGAAACAAATTTTCTTGCTCTCAGGTTAGACAAACAACTCATGTGAAGTCTGGTTTCAGGGCACTGAGGTGGGGGGCGGGGGGGGAAGAACGAGAGAAAAGACGATTCTTAAGCTTTGGGCCAGGCTTTTTCCTGGTGCAAAGCACTCTTGATCCTGGGTGCTGTCACAGAGAGGAAAGCATCAGAGAAAAGAATCATCTAGCCTGATACACGGCTTTATTCTGTTGTTAATCTGAGCTGCAGTGACTTGTCTGGGCCCAGTCTATGAGCTTCTTGGGTAAACGACCACTGCTCTGAAGCAGCCCTGAGAAGAACCCAGGAGTTCTGGTGCTGAGGTACTACACATTGCACCTTGTGAAGGCAGCGATGACCCTCTCAACCAAGTTTTGGTACCAGCCCTGGAGACATCACCCACAACACAGAGCTGCATTCAACCCACTATGGGTACATCCCCTCGAGCTGGAGCTGCTGCAGTGGAAAAATACCCTCAAAGGGCATTAAACAAAATGATCCAATTTCCAGCTTTCTGCTGCTGCTCCTTTCTCTGACATCCCACACCTCAACCGTGCAAGAATACATCCCAGAGCTGCAACAGGGCAGGCCAGGGGTCTGGCAGGAGCAAACTGCCAGTGCAGCTTCAACACCAAAGTTCATGCACGTCAGCATGGTCAGATGCAGGTATTTCTGCAATGTCTGCGCCTCCATGGGATTTTGTTTTCAAGCTCACAGGTCTGCTATCACGCCATGGTGCAGACGAATGGTGAATCTGTCTGATGTAGACGTCAGGCATGAAAGCTTGCTGGTGTCTGCCAGGAAGAGTTTTATATATTAAGCCATCACAAGATAAATGAGGATTGTATTAAGAGTCTGACAAAACCGTAAGAGACAGAGGGGGAAAAAAAAAAAATCAGGTGAAAAAAAAATCATGACTCGCACTCCTCGCCCTAATTCATGGTGCTGGCAATATCAAATGAGCCATGGGAGTGAAGATCGGAGTTGTAAGCTAGGATTCCTGTAGTAAATCTGAATTTCCAGTTTATACTATTTTTACATCTCTATCTAATCCATCTCCATCTCACCATATCATAACTATCTCGGCAGCCCCTAATAGCTTCCTACTGTCCCAGCCATTACAGCCATCATGTATCATTTCATTCTTTAGCATTCATTAATACCTGTTCAGGCCTCCCCTGGAGCAACACATCCACAGTGAAATCAGTGACATTACCCTGCTGCAAGGAGCAGCCAGAGTATTTCTAGGAGGACTATTGGAGCCAGGCTGGCTCTTCCTGACACACCTAATTAATGCATTGATTACAGTCATTTAGTTTTGGGGTTTTTTTAATTGGGCTATCACAGAAAGCAGAGCCAAAAGGGAGGGTCCCAAAACAGGATCAAATCAACACAAACCACTCAAAAAAGGTTGACCTGATCTCCTAAAAAGCTCCAGTTGTGAAGACTCTTCTGCACACACACACACAGCAATCCATCCCACTGACAGAAAACCAAGGTATAACATCATTTTTCCACGGTGGTTTAAACTCCTTGGGACAAATTACACCACATCACCTCCTTCATGGGTGCATATTGCTTCTCCACAAAAAACATCCCAGGGATCAGCAGGGACAGCTGGGGAGGGGTGGAATTCTCCCAGTATCCCAGCCCTCAGTTGCACCACAAGTCCCAATATCTCAAATATTTCCAAATCTGGGTCTGTCTTTGCACCAGGGTTTTGCACACCCATCTGCTTGTGGTGTGGAGCCCAGAGCCACACAGAGACTGAGTGGGCATGCAGAAGCAGGTCCCAAGGTTTGCTGACATCCGCTTTCCAAATTACTGCTGGATCCACAGCTTCTTTGTACTATTGTGGCACCACAAAATGGCCTTTAAAGAGGATTATGTTATACTTCCCCGAAGCGATCTTGCACTCTAGGAGAGATGCAAATTGATCTAAGGCTGAAGCCCAGAGAATCCAAAAGACTTTGGTCTTGGAGGGGTTAAAGTAGGATGCCACCTCCAGCAGCTTGAAGAACTGCCCTTGGAAATCCACACTGGGCAATAAGGAAAAAACTCTCCCATTTCTGACCACTCCTTTCCAACCTCTCCCAAACGGCTTCTCCATGACTTGTCCACGATCGACCCAGCTCACAGGGCAAGCTCAGACCCCCGAACACATGGCAATGCTCAGCTCTGCGGTTGAGATGGCTCTGACCTCCTCTGGGGAATGGTACCAGAGCTTTCCCCTGGGACCGGCAGGTACGGATGAACAGCCTGGACCGGTCATAGACCCAGGGCTTGGGCAAAAATCAACAGTCATGTAGACAACCTTCCAGTGAGCTGCCCCTGTTTGGTATGGGCATGCCCTGCCAATGAGTACAGGGTTTTAGCTGCTGAGTCTTGGTCCTGACAGCCTGCCTTGTAGCAGGGACAATGCACACAGGGAGGCAGAAGACCAAACTCTCTGGGCTCTTGGTCATTTGCATGAAATTGGGCTTTCGAGCTATGTCAAAAGGCTGGATGAATTGTTTTTGCGAGGCTCTCTGGTGTCCTAGGATGCCAAGTGATTCAGCGGGGCAAAGCATTGCTGCTAGTAGAAACACAAACATCACAGTCTTTTCTCTGCAATGGGCTGAAGTGCCAATTTGAAAATATTTCCAAAACATGTTTTGCATCTGGAGAAACCCAGCAGTTCTAGAAATAAGTGGGAGAGCATTCCCGTGCAAAGTAACATTTGCAAATGTGCTAGCAAAATAGGTAAGAGCTCTTTAGAGACACAAGATTGGAAAAATCTCCCTGATCTTAACTCTACAAGAGCCATTTTCAGTAATGGAAAGAAAGGAAACAAAACCCATTTCCCTTCTGGAACATCAAACAGAATTTTACTGTTGCACTACGCCCCATATTCCATCCTCATCAATTCAGCAACTTTTCCTACAGTGTTTTTCTGTACCTCAGCTGTTTATCTGATTTTTTTTTTCCCTCCAATAAAAAATTATTTATAAATCCCTGAACCTTTATGTTTGCCCTCATAGGGGCAGAACATATCCTTGGCGGCTAGGAGCCCAGAAAGCTTTTACAGGTTCTTTGGTCAGAGTTCCTGAAACATTTTGACCACATTATAGCTCACCCACATCTTCCTCTTTATTGTACAGTCTCCAGTATATTTAGAAGCAGTTAATCATACCTCTGAAATGAGAGAGAAGCATTTTACATTTATTGCCACTCTCAGGTGCTCTATCGTTTTTATCCCTTCGGCTATTATCTGATGCATTTGATCTTTCTGTTTAATGCCTGCTTCCCCCATTAACTTCTTAACTTCCGTAGGCTACTGTGCTTAACATAATAGGGAATAGCTTTGATAAAAGCACACATCAGTCAAATTCCCTTACTTCAACCTTTCACTTGAAAGGGACACAGCTAAGGTGTTTGCCATAACGTTTAAAGTACGTTCCCCACCCCATCAATCTGTGTTTGCAGTAAGCCTTTGAAAGCTAGCAACTGAGAGCGCTTTCCTTCGCAAAAACTTTTCCACTAACTTGCACAGGACTTTGTGAAGAGAAGGCAGCCAGACCGTGGTTAGAGCAGGAAACAGCGAGGCAAGCGTTCTGCTTTCTATTTCCAGCCCTGCCACACAATGTGCTGAACCAGTCCTTTCAGATCTATATGACTCAATTTCCCCATCCATAACTGATCGCTATCATATATCCCTGCAGAATTGTCAAGAGGCCGGATTAATTAATAGTTATAGGATATTCTGAGATCCTTGAAAGGCACAAAAAAAATTAATCTGTCTTCTTGTGGCTAATGCAATACGACTACAAAGTTTCTTCCAAATGTGTTGGTATTTATTTAATTAGAAGGAATAAGATAGGGGGAAACCACTGGGGGATATTCGTTGTTATTAAGAAATCCCATATGCTGAAACAGAAGCCACCAAGCAAGAGCCCACACGCCGTACGTTTCTAGCTAAGCTTGCCTCCTTCAATCCCCTTTGCCAGGTGTGATGCATCAACCCTGCATCCCTGCTCTTGGTCTGTTCCCTACTCACCCCTCCAGGGCAGGGCATTTTGGCCAAAATTATCTTCTTTCAGTAGCAAGAAACCAGCACAAAGTACAGGAAAGGTGTCAGCCCCTTCCCTGAGGACTGGGTCAGCCAGGGCTGAAATTCCCAACATCTTACTGCCCAACACATCTCTCTCCTTCCTGCACCATTTACCCTGCTGAGATTCCCAGCGACAGACCAAGTTTCTCCATTCGGAGTAAAATGAAGTTTCGTCAGCTCAGCTCCAAGCAGAAGCCACCATCTCCCAGCCACAGGAAAATCAGAGATGAGACTGATCACGGAGGTCGTTGAATCCTCTTCAGCTGGACAGTGCACCAGCTGCCCCAACAGGTGCTGTTATGGGTGACCCAAATGTATACCCATACGCTTCAACCTATACACCCCTCTCGCCTCCATCTCCCCTGCTCAGAGCACCCACTAGTTGCATGCTTGTTACTTCCCTGCAAAGTGCTATTAATTTTGGTTTAGAAAGGGGAAACTGAGGCATAAGCACCTTTAACTGATCAAGAAGTCTCCTGCATAATGGGACGAAGTCGACTCTCCCACATCCCATTCCCGTTGTTCCTCATATACCTTCTGATTCTTTCTTACGAGTTTGCTTTTGCTCCCCTCTCCATCTTTTCTCCTTCTTCCTTTTAAGACATTCCTCTAATATCTTCCTGGCTGCTTGAGGTTTATGGAGGTCTCTCAGTGTTGTAAAAACTTTGAGGAGTAGGCTGGGAACTGCTCCATGCGTGTTGCCAGATAATGCAAGAAAGCGCCATATATTTATCCAGTCTGGACAAAATATTCCATCTTGAAGAAAAAAAAAACACAAAAAACATTTCCCCAGTAAAATCATGGCCTAGGCTCCTACTACTGCCAGATGATCCAGAGAAGAGGCTGTGTTAAGTTATTGATGTGTATTAAAGGGAGGAAAGTTTCAGATCAGTACTGGTTAAGATTCATCTGGAAGCAACAAAATAGCATGATGGAGATAAATGTGTCTATCACGCAAGTCACCAACGGAATGTATTAAGACTTAACACCCCTGGGTTACACTCAAACTCTGTATCTGTTTCACAAAGCAAAGAGGGTTGTTATTTTCTTTTTGACCTCCTGCAAACTGGACTAAGTAATAAATTCTTGTGTCATATAAGCTTTCCATATCTAATCTGGGGACAGCTTCCCCCTTCCCCTGGTGATTCTGCATCGGATCGGAGCCCACTGAACTTCATTTAGTGAGAGGGGGCAGGCGGCACGAGCAACTTGTCTTGACAGCTAATTATTTTCCAGCATACCGCTCTTTCAGGGGATAATATCACTTGGAAACAGGTTTCTTTTTACCTTATTTGGGCACTTCTGCAGAGCAAAGAGACCAGCAGAGCTGGGGTTCCCCAGAGAGGGCATATATAGTCTTTTTTATTAAAAGCCCAGAGAAGTTGCTGTGTTAACAAGAAGTGACATAAGTCCATGACCTTGACAGTTTCGCTCCTTTTCCCCTTGAAGATGATGCCAAAAATGCCCTTTTGGAGGATGGCACAAGAAGCCTTGAACCAGAAGCACACGTGGCTGCTCAAGTGACCCCCAAATGGCAAAGAGGATGACCAAGGTATACTTGGCACGTGTAGCATCCCAGGTTTCATGGGCTATTTCTTACTACTGGTGGCAAACATTCACGGCCAGGCCAATACCCATGCTCCAGGAGAGACTTTGTCCATGCTGTATGGAGCACAAGCAGGGTCAAAGATGGGCTTTCGTTCCAGGGTGGTTTGCAGCAAGTTACAGTGTGTGAACAAGGCAAGCGTTAAGGGAGGGGTGGGGAAACACAATGGTTGCTCAAGGGGTGAGCACAGAAACAAGGGCTCTGACCAAAGCTTCTCTTCAAAGTTTCGGTCTGAAGAAAGACCATCCTACAGAGCAACATCTTGGAGAGAAGAACCTGCTTGCATTCAGAAGTGTCACTGATTTAAAAAAAAAAAAAAAGAAAAGAAGATAATCAGACTAAGGATTTTTCATTACAAAGATGTCATTTTCCATTTCCAGTGTCATAATCTTTTGTGAAGGTGAGAAGACTGATCTATTGACCCATTTTAAGTGACAGCAGTGCTCAGGGAAGCTTTGTAGCCCAACCATTGAGTTCTCCCAATGTCATGGCAGGCAAAAATCTCAAAGGGACCCAAGCAGAGCACTTGGAGGCCCACATGGAAGAGATGATTGTGTGAAGGCACAACAGATACTGCTTGGGAAGTGGATCAAAAAAATCCAGATGTAATGATTTGTGGAGCCTTAGTAAGCACAGAAGGCTTTCTGAAGATGCTGACTTCAGGATGCAGAGGAGAGAGAGGGATTAAGATTGGCATCACGCCATCTCCTTGTAATTGCTATTTATAAAATTCTGCACCTGCAGGACAAGGTGATTGATTAACATGCTTCGTAAATCTCAGGAACTTGAACATCTACGACGTGGTTACAATTTTCTTCATAAAGTTCTACCCATGAAAAATAAAACAGGTTTCCAAGGGAACCCAGGAGTTTCCACAAACACAGTTGACTCGGTTGAATTCTTTTTTTAATGAAAACTTTCAAAATGAAACAAAATGATAAATGCTCATTTTAAAAGGTGTCATTTTGGTTTTGTTCTCCAAATCTGGAAGGACTCTGGCTTCCCATTCCTTTCTTTCTCTCTTCTTTTTCTTCCTCTTTAAAGTCTTCTTCTCTTTCAAAGTTTGGGAAAAAAAAACAAACCCACAGAACTGTTTCCCCTATATTTTTCCCCTTCTTAAATTCTCTCATTTTTGCAAGTGGAAAATAAAATTAAAAACAAACCAAGAACAAAAAGAAAGAAGTCTAAACAAAACTTCAAATAAAAGTGAAACTTGTCTTCCATGGGATATATAATTAAACTCATCATCTTCTTCTAAGTATTTCACTTAAAATAAACTCCATTTCCCAAATGGACCTACTTTCTGTGCTTACTGCATTGTCTGACACTGGATCTCAAAGGGAATTAAGAGGATGTGCATGACTATATGCACCTTAAAAAGGGAGATAATCAAGGACCAGGGCTGTGAAATTATTGCCGAATGGGGGATTCACTTACATTTGGGTGAGAAGAGGTGCACTATAGAGATGACTACTAAAAACTGGGCTCCTGGTGATAGACTTGGATATCAACACTTCCATTTCAGCATATGAATCCCATCTTTGCTGACAAGAACTCAGGGATAAGACAGGAACATTAAACAACAGATACCACCTCCAAGTCCACTAAGAGTTTGGGGCAACAGATATCATTACAACAAACAGCACAAATGGAAAGAAGGCCCAAGGTAGTCTCCACATCATCTCCATGCTCTAGAGACCTTTGTCCAGCAGGACTTTTGGCTCTGCCCAAACATCTCTAAAGTATTTTTTTAGTATGAAAAACCTGTTCTACCAAAAAAAAAAATCAAAATCCTTCCTTCTTCCTCCAACCTCTGTGGAAGTGTCTCCCTGAAGACAAATATTTTAGTTGCTCACATTCATGTTTAGGAGTCCCAGAGAAGCTGTAGGATAATAATAAATAATACATCTTATAACTCAGTATTAGCTTAATCCTTGCAGAAGGCTTTCACCAGTGCAAAACAACTGCTCTTGCTCAGCACCTAAGGTAACCCATAGCACATCTGGATAGCAGAGGACCATCGAGCCTGCATCCCCCTTCCCCTCCCCCAGCACTAGCCACGAGCAACCTTCAGCAACTCCTGTCCTGTCTCTACCACTTTGCCCATTTTGTTGCATATCTCTTGCCACAGAGACACTGTCATCATCATGCCATTGCAGGAACATATCAGAAAATACCAGTTGCCATATGCCACCTAATATTTCAGAGCAGCTGAATGAATGCAGCTTGGCAGAGAACTTCCTACTTTGATCAAATTGGCCCCATCTGTCTGTCCCTTATGGAAATAACAAAACCACCAATGAAAAATTGTGCGCACTCTATGATTTTCCCCTCTCTTTCCATTTTTATGGGTTCAATTGTGCAATCAATGCTATTTTTATGTTGCTGTACAAAGGCTTCATGCCCACATCAGAGCTTTTACGCTTCATTCCTGGTGCCCACATTCTCCCATAGCTCAGTAAGAAAGGAAACTTTCAGGGCAGATGATGATTTTGGGCCGTAGAAGCCAGTTCTCCCCATACCCAGAATGGCTGCACCAAGGAAGCAAAGCCCTGGTTAGCTACCTTGTACCTGAGGAAAACACGTCTGCTGCTTCCAGGTCCCAGTACAGAAAGAAGTTAAATCTCAGATACTGACTGCGGTCATCACTGCAGCACAGCAAAATAATAGGCTGTTTGATGAACAGACCTTCTGCCTGGGCAGAAGATCAGCTCCTCTATGCTAACACCAGTGCCTGGGCATTGCACAAACACATGCATATGGAGAAAGGAAGGGCATGGTGAATGCTCTAAAGAAAAAAATGTAAAAAACTAAAAAAAAAAATAATCCCCTCTGCTTTTAGGGGGCACTGATTTTATTCCCTACTTTGAAGTACCTCTTGCTTTTTCCTTCTGCATGTAAATTGGCTGAGAATTTTCAGTTGAAATGGAAACATTATTCAGGAGTAATTTCTTTTTTTGTTATTATTTGTGGCTAACTCCATAGGCTTTGTGAGGACTGCACATTTCAGGCAGGCAAAGTTCCTTTTTCTAGCATCTGAGGCTGCAACCTTTCCCTGACCTCTTGCTCTGAAGGTTAACATGAGGTTAACACTGGAAAAGCAAATCAAAGCCAAAATGACACCAGTTACCTGTTCCGGTTTGTGTTGCTTTATGACTCCTGGGACCACATGCCTGACCGCCTGCCATCTCCCCGGGGGGCTATGAAGTAATAATGTCTCTTTATTTCCTGCCTGGGAGCACATTTCAACTCGTGCCTTTAAAAACAACCAAATAAATTTCTCTTTCAAGCTTTCATTGTGAACAGAGAAAATGAGAAGTGGAGATGATGATAACCTAATCACTGGACTCTTTTAATAAGTGGAATTTCCTCTGAAGTAACTGGTTTGAATATCTGCCAAACAACAAAGCTCCCAACATTTCTAATACCCAGCCAGCATATCATGAAAGCAAATATGATGAATCGCTCTGGATTTGGTTCTTGTACGAAATGAAAGCACCAGTTGGTCATTAAACAGAAGGGTCACATTCTCATCTCATTTGCGCTCGTGGAAATGTGGTGCAGCTCTATGAGATGCTGAGCTTTTGCTTGGAAGAGGTGACATGAAGTTAAAACTAGGAGCAAGCTAGTGAAAGAGGAAAATCTGGTGAGGTCAGAGTCTGATCTGCACTGGGAATATTTCAGTGTGGATGCTATTTCTGGGGAGGTTTAGGGGACTTGCCCAAGGTTACAGAGGGAGTCTGTGGAAGCAGGGTTTTACGCAGGACCTCTCGAATGCCAACACAGTGCCTTTAGCAGCCAGACATCAGATCAAGTTCCATGTCTAAATACAGACTGAAGTGCCCTGCTTTGTGCACATTTGATGATCTGATATATAATCCCAAAAGAGAAATAATAAGAACCATAGGAAGCAGTTTTCTCTGCGCAGCTCCGTGCAGCCAGCCTCTTGATCCATCTGCTTTCATCTCAACCAGAGGAATTTTTCATCTCCCATTTTATGATCTCTTTTCACGACAATAGGTTGGGGCTGGGCAGCAGGGCTGCATGTTATCATTATAATGAGAACAATCAGAGTAGAGCAGTTATTAATCACCCAGTCATATGATCCATTAAAACAAATTCTTATTAACCACAAGACATATGTTTTTCTCCTGAACTCCAGAGATAATGCCTGAAAGCAGATGGGAGAACTGCAATCACAAATTAAATTTGATAGGGCTTTTAAAAATAAATTAAGTCTGGCAGGCCTCTCCTTCTTTAATTAAGCCGCCATGTAACTTTGAGAATGTACTTGTTGCTTGCTACAGGTGTTGCTGAGGGGGTCTATTTTCTACCTGTTTTTTCACTGCTGGTTGTGTCAAAGACCATGAGCTAAATCCCCAACTGCCATAAGGCAACATGACCAGGGAAGCAGGGAAACTGCTGATGAGCCACTGCAGCTGATCTGGACTATGTGACTTCCAGCTAAGTATCTCAGTGTTTTATTGCAGCTGATGCCTGTAGACTCAATCCTGACATATTTACTAGCTCCAAGCCTCACCACATTTCTCCATCGAGTAATTCAGGATGACTATTGTGCAGTGGTACACTCTTGCCCCTGCTCAGGAGCATCTCCCTGTGCATGCCCCTATGACTACAGCAATACAGCTTTAAGGAATGACAACCTGCCAGTGGGATTAAGTTGTTCTCAGCCAATATCAAGATGAGCACAGGATGTGATTGATTCTGGAAATACCTTGTGAGGTATACCTATATCAGCACCCTGGGACTGAAGGGAACAGCCCTATCTCACCCCCAGTATCACCAGGGAGCATCAGGATATCAGAAGAGACATAAGGCTTTCATGAAAATAGCTAAACAGAAAGCCCTGTGGGCAAATCCAGTTGTTCAGAGAAGGTCATGTCCATGGAAGTTGCCTCCTCAAAGCCCTGCAATCTCCATGAGCTCTTTTTGAATAGCAGTAGGAAAGGGCTGGATTTCACCCATGTCACTCCAGCTCCTAAGGTTGTGAAAGCCAGTAAAACAGAATCAGAGATACACCTCACCAAATTTGAGGTTTCTAAGCATTGGACATGGGATTTAGGTGCCTAAACAAGTACCTAGCTACATTTTAAATTGCCCAAAGTATCCCTTTCCTAGTGGCCAGAAGGGAGGTGTGCATCTCTTCTGTAAAGGCATGGATCTCCCAGAGTAATTGCATCTCCCAGCTCATTACATACACATCCTATACAATATTGTGTCTAAAATGGCACTGGACACCTATCTTTAGACACCTGAATCCTTGGGTATCTAATCTCATTCATCATTTAGACTGCTCCACATCAATGGAAAGAGTCAGGCACCTTCAGAGGCTGAGTCATTCCTACAACACAGACAAATTGCCCTCGGAGGTGTTCCTTCAGCAGTGTTGACCACAGAAGCCTGAACAAGTGGCTTACTCTTAGATGCGTAATTTTTGGTGGCTAAAATTTAGATGAAGGGAATTGCTTTGCCCATGTATTGTTCCCTAGATGAACACAGCAGGGGCCAAAACTAGCCCAAACGGTTTCTATAAAGATTCAAATCAATACTCTTAGATTGATTTTTTTATATATATTTAGCATTTTCCCCATTTCTGCCAAGCACAACTCAGGAGGAAAGTATATTTTCCACATGGAAAGGCAAGGTAAAGTATTTTTTAAGAGTGAAAATTTAGGAGGTAGATTCACTTACATACTACAGGGGAAATTTAAAGTCAAGACAAGGAGAAGAAAATGCCTCAGGAACAGTGAGTGATATATCAAAGGATTTCTATGCTACTTTCATATCCTCTTTTCATCCCCAGCCTTCACTAATCACCTCTATTTCGTTACCTAAGAGGCCTTTTCTGCCGTTAGAAAGTAGAACATGAATTGCTGAAGTATTTGGGAGGGCTATTTATAGACCACACTAAGCTTAGTTAGGGCAGGTTTAAATACAAGAACTCCCCCCCCTCCTTAACCCTAGCCAAGTCTACATACGCAGAGTTAACCTAGAGTAATGACATGTTTAATCAGGGGAGTTATTTGAACACATTTGTTCAATATGCCTGGAAGTATTTAGGGTGTGTACACAAGTATTTCTCAAGGGTGCTAAAACATAGCTGAAATGAACAGTTATTGCCATGGGTATCTGTTTTCCCCTGCTCCCAGAAGCTATGGAGCTATTCCCTCAGACAGTAGCCACACATTAAAATTTGATAGCCAACTCTTCCCCTCTGTTTATTTATAAGAATCATCATTATTATTTGGATACAGTAGTGCTTCTTCAGCGTAATGGCAACTGTGGAACATTGCTAAGAGGAGGACTAGCTCTTACAAGGGCTTATTTGGCATTAACTATCCGTACCCCAGCTAGGGCCCTCCGATGTACAAGCATTTCTGAGTGCTGGGGGGGAGCAGATAGTGTAAGGTCCCACAGATGAACGGAAGACTTAGGTCTCCAGCAATCAGCACCAAATCCTCCGCCAAGGATTTGTGGACACAAAGAAATAGCAGATTTATTAGAAGTTCCTCAGCTTTATAAAGACCCTCCTAACTTATATTTTAAGCCTTCGATGTGTATATAGTTCAAGACTGCCTGGAAGCAGATGACCTTGTCTCAAACAGCACTCCACAAAATATTTCTCCAAACCACTGTCCAGGCAATCTGTAGCTGGCCTGACCGCAAGGCGGCACATAAATACAGTGGAAAACCACAGCAGCCTGGCAGGAATCTACCCAGGTGACCGGGTAATGCTCCCTGAGTTCCTCTTGTCCTAGAAGGATGCCCTAGCAGCCAGGAACCATCACATCCCTATAAATAGAGCGCAAATGGCCCCAAATGGATATTGGCATCCTGCGCAAGGACTTAATTTATCACTGAAGCACCATTTTAACATCAAAACAGAAAGGCACTAATCACTCTCCAAGTACTTTATGCCTATTTAACAAGCAGCCTTCATGCCCTGCTTTATGGCAGTTCTTGTATTTTTTTCCTTTCTACATTTTGAATAACAAGGCCTTTCCAAACCAGAGTCCCAGTCAAGCACCAAAATAAAATCTGCCCAATCAAAGGGCAAGTAAATTATCATGAGACAGTAAAGACCAAGAAGAGTTTAATTATCTATTTTTTTAATACTTAGTTATTTAAAAACAGTGAAGGCAACTTAGCAGTTGGCAGACAGATTCCTCCCTCTTAAATATTACAGTGTCAAGGCAAAGTATCTATTGGCTTTCTTACTACTGTAATGGATAATGAAGAATGTTTCTGATCTGCTAATGAGCCTGATCTCCTCTAGAGTACATAGGAAATGGATGGTATCATTTAAATACAATCAACCATGCAATAGACCCCATGGGACCTCAAAAGCTATACTGTCCTATGTAGCTACATAAACTTCTGTTTCTATTTATTACGCTTGATAGTTCCAACACTTCATCATGAAGTTCTGCTGATTTTTCATTGGAAGTGGAACAGCAAAAGCATGGCTGTTTTCCATGTTTCGTATGTCAAACTCCAGATCTCCAGGTCTGCTCTGGCTTACAGCACACACTGGTAAGTGGAAGCCATGGCAGGATCCAGGCTGTTATATTCCAGGACAGGAGAATTTTGCAGTGGATGCAGATGTAATTTCCCAGAGATAGCTAGCTAGCTCAAAAATTCACTGCATCTCCACATCCTCTTCTTAAGCCAAAACTTGGGGGGCGGGGAGAAGACCCACATGATTTTTTGCTCAGTTGTTAAGACACCAACCATTTTCAGACTCAGTTATTAATGGGGCATGAAACAGAGATGGGGATTTCTGCAGCCACACCTGAGCAGTGCTAGAGTACGTCAGATGCCATAAAAAGCCATCACCTCTTGGCTTGCTGCAACCACAGCTCAACAACTACATCAATGACCATTGCACCACTAGAAACATGGGTTTGTCATGTTGCTACATGTCTGCACAACATAGAAATCCATTTCTAGGAGCTGACAGTGTGAGGTTTCTCCTGTTTTTTTGATGTGTCAGCAGACAACCAGACTTGCTGCTGCTGCAAAAAACCTGCACATGTGGTGGTGGCTGTGGGGGAAATACAGGAGAAATAGTCTTGTGATCAACACAGGGTGGGGAAACTGTGACCACAGCAAGTATCTGTGTCTTGAGCTGCTGAACTGCACCTCCTCCATCATGGGGAGGTACATAGCCAGGGCAGATCGTGGGCACACAACCAGCCAACTGCACAGATTTCCAGAGGAGAGAAGGTGGCTGCCAGCTTGACAAAGAGGCAAGCGTGACAAGTGCAATGCGTGCAAGACAGCTTTCAGGCTTCAGAAGCACCTCCAGCACTTGGCTTGTTACTGTTGGGGAAGGTATTGCAGCAAAGTGACACGTACTCAAGGGTGAGGTGCACCAAAGAACTCCAAGGCTGAGCCAGATGCTGCAGAAACCGCTGAGGAGTTTGCTCCTGGTTTAACAGGGACCTGAGCTGGAACCCAATGGTGTAAAGCTCCAAAGGGCTCAGATCTTTCTGAAGGGAATGAAGAAACAGACTTGGGGTCCGAGGGTGAGCTGGTCTGGAGGAAGAGCCAGGGCACAACAAGCTCCCGAAGCACTGGAACCTCCTCAGGTGAGAGCAGCTCTTGAAGCTGGGTACCAAAGGCCAGTTTGGATTGAAGGAGGCAAAGGCCCATGCCTCCACCACGCAGCCCCCAACTTAGCACCAGCCCTAAGGCATGAACTGCCCAAAGCAGAAGGTGCTGTCCCTCAGCCCAGCAATGGTTTTGACCAACTGTACAACGCTGGGGCCTAAAACTCCCATCGGGAGGAGGTGAGGTGTTCAGCGCTGCCAGGACAGAGATGCACATTAAGTTCGTAGCTTGAAAAACAGTAAGTTTGAGAAGATGACAGATACTGATGGGTTATGGATAAACTGCATATGGGATCTTTATGCTCCATGCACTGCAGCAATCCCTACATCTCTACCTCCCACAATCCTCCGTGGGAGTCAAGAGAATACGAAATTTTTGCTATCTTTATGAGATAGGATGACCTTGTCACACACAGAACTCTGAACAAGCAACGTAATGGCATCTATTAGATACAGTCCAGACGCTCTGTAAACTTAACATGCATTTGATTTACCGTCCACAAGCAGAGGTCTGCAATGAAATGCAAAGCCAAGGTAAACTTGCCCAGGCACAGGTCTGCTGCCAAGCTAAAACCAAGGTCAGGCTCTGCAAGGGTTTGATTAATAACAGGCAAAGTGCCAAGCAAGACTAGTGCAAACTATAATGCAAATCAAGGTTTCACACTCTAAGTGGACCTTGGAGGGTTGGCTTGAATTTCCACGGCCAAAACTTCTCTATCACGAATGCTTTGAATGCTACCATGAGCTTCTGTGGCCCTCGGGCTGTGCCAGCAGGGAAGTCTTCTCCAGCCTCAGCTGCTTCTGGCTTGAATTTCCATGGCCAAAACTTCTCTATCACGAATGCTACCATGAGCTTCTGTGGCCCTCGGGCTGTGCCAGCAGGGAAGTCTTCTCCAGCCTCAGCTGCTTCTTGCTTTCCTTCATCCCAAAACCCATCCTGTAACATCACCTTCTTGCTCGCTTGCCAGAAGGAGCGTGTATCTGACAAACACCAGGGTTCATCCTCTCTGCCGTTCGCTCAAATACAACCCTCCATACCAAGCACCTCCTTTTCACACAGGATCCCAGAAAACAAAACCCGGTAGCCACTACGTGACTTGTCCACCCAGAGAAGCTGCTCTACCCCCAGCTCAAAGAAGTTTCACTGGGTGAAATCCCAGCTTTCCCAGGCCTTGGGGAATTTTTCCTTTGCTCACACAGGAGCAGCAGGACACTTGCAGATTTTAAGGACAGAAAGGAGCACTGTGCTCCCATAGTCTGTCATCCCACATCCCCAAACCCTAGAGCACTCCTTCGTAACCCCTGCACCAGTGTTACTCCCACCACACAAACAAATGGTACCAAGCTGCAAGCCAGGCTGATAAAATGAGATTAGGAAAGAAACACACTACGCAGAAATATTTTCCTTTGGATTTCACAGCAGAGGCAGGATCAGCTGCTGCTGCAGTGCAAGCCCAACCTTCTCCTGCCTGTTAAAGCAGGCAAAAACCAGCCCCCAGGAGCACACGTCTCTCCCCCGGTGCTGTGAGCCCCTGTAAATCAGAGGCTTCCATGGGCAGGGACTGGCAGAGCCCTGGCAACGCGGCACCAGGGGCCACTGCAACCAACGGGAGAAAGACGAGAACTTGGCAACTCATCTTCAAGTCTGCTTCTGAAGCATCTCTCATTTGTACCAATTAGCCACATTGCTGCATTTGGGTGCATTAAAGATCTTTTTTTTTTTTAATCCATCTTTTCATCTTTGTCTATGGCTTCTTTTAAGTTTTCAGCTGGTGTGATCTTTACTGCCCCATTCTTTGTTCAGATTACAATAATTTGTCATTTGTGTGCAGACAGTTTCTTAACTACTCCTGTGTTAGAAATAACCTTCGAAGCAATATTGGTTCTTTTATCTCCAGGGTTCTGCAAAGCACCGACCTATTGAATGGCAAGGCATAAAGGATGCAAAGAAACCCCCGTAAGGCAACACATTAAATGTGAGCTCTCTTGCTATGGAAATGGAAGAACTGTACAGTACGATTGCTCAAATCCAGCCTGGGTTAGGAATAAAACCCTAGTTGAAAAAGGTTCATGGCATCAAAGTTGTTTTATCATCTATAGCCTAAATTTTGGAGGCTGGAAAAGTACCGTAATTTTATTTTATTGATGATTCAGGCATATGCACTCATTCTTTTGCATTTTCTTTCCCTCACCATAGTCATTCATGGAGTTGTACACTTCAAGGCCAGACAGGAGTACAATTGGGATGATCTGGTTCTAGTTGCTTTATAACAGAGGAGAAAGAGAGAACACCACGAAGCCACATCAAATCCACTAGCACTACGTAGTTACTCCAAAGAGTCTCAAAAGACCTGACTGGGGAACTCTGGACCCGTGATTTTTATTTCTAGCTTTGCAAGACTTCAAGAAGTCCCAAGGGATTAGATCGCAGTAACATAATTCCAACATTTAAAAGAGCAAAACGAGCAACCTGCAGAACTAAAGCACAATTAGCCCCGATGCCAGCGCAGAAGAATAGCACATTGAAGACTACCAGGGAATTACAGGCTAGCATACAAAGAGCGTGAGTCACCATAAACCCTGCTTTTGGTTGAGTTGTCAAATCAAGCTATCTTTTTTTGACAAGATTATAGGCTCGCTGGATAAGCCAACTCCTCTGAGAGCATGCACTTGGATTTCTCAAAGACATTCAGTTTAGCATCATGTGATGGCTTTATTTAAAAATATGCATCATCGGCAGTAAGTAGAGCACATGTGACGTTGTAAGCTGCCTGGCACATTTTAAATGTAACTGTTAGAGGAAGATATGTGGGGTCAAGGGGACATTGTAACTCATGGGCTTCCCTAAGGACCTGCTCTTAGGACCAAGTCATCCCCCCTTTTTGAAGATGGAAAAATAAGCATTATTGATAAAAAGAAATCATTCTTCCTCATTAGGAAATCACTTATCAATGTGTTGGTCACAGCTGCTTTTTCCATTGCAGGCAGAAGTGTTCCTAGGAGGGCAGGGGCAGCTCCCAAGCAGCACCCAGTATTGGCACGCATATGTGGCTACAGACACACGTGGCAGCCCGCAACCATATCGATCTCCCCAGTTACAGCACGGATAATTTCCCACCCAGCTGGGATCCCACTCCCATTTACCCAAGGGACAAAGTCAGGGTGTTCAGTTAAAGCAGTTATTAACGGAGGTTTGAAACTCCCATCACTGAAATCCTGTAGGAGTAAGTTACACCAAAATCTCTCGGGATGACAAGGGTGGAGTTGATCCCACACGGATTAGGGACTGGACTAGCTAACCTCTTGAAAGCCCTTTAAACTCCACTTCCTACAGTTCCTTTGACATGCAAATTTCAGATCCAGTTTTCAAATAAACTCTTAATTTTTACACATGCATAGGAAATAGGAGTGCAAGCAGTTACTTACATAAATACTACTCTGCAGGCATTGAATGTCCTCATTTAGGAGTGCAATGGGGTGGCAGATATCAAGTATTACCACACAGGCATCCGACTTTTCTCTACAGCTGACAGAAGACACTACAGTTTGGGTCCTAGCTAAGGTCACCTTGCCCAGGTCTCCTCAATGCACCATAAACTTAATTCCTTAACCTGGCAGAGGTTTCCTGGATTACCTTAACCATCTTTCTGCCTACAACATCTCCGTATCTATAAACAGGGGACTCCACCATCCTCCTCAGACCCGCTGATGGGCACATTACAGCACAGCAGGGAGTTACAGTTCACTTCGTACTCCAGTGCAGGGCATGCTCTGCTGTCTCGTTGCTGATCTCTGGAGTTCTCCCTTAGGTTACAGGCAGCATGAAAAGCACCCAGGGACAGTAACAGGCTCGTCTCAGGACCCAAATGCCATCGTTTACACCAAGGTTCAGCATGACATACACAGGCAGGCTCAGCTGGAGCTTGCCCCATATTGATGGGACATGCCCTGACCCCATGTTTCTTTTCTCAAGGGAAATGACAAACCACCTCAGAGGTGCAGCCCCACTTGCCCCAGCTACCAAAAGCAACAGATATCAAGGGCAATGCAAGTGGAAGAGAGCAAAAGACCCATCTGCTGCCACCATGATGCTCCTTGAGGGTTAATGCCAAGACTCAATGATATTGATAACACTGTATGCTCGCTTCTTCCAAAACATCTCAGCAAAGGATGAGGAAAAAAAAAAAGAAAAAATTAAAATCTCTCTCCTCTGGGGTGAACCTACTTGCTATTCACTCTGTCAAACCCAGGGGAAGATGGATGGCACTTAAAAGTCACTGGTCAGAGAAGGAAGAGGGTCAGAGCACAAAGGCCATCTGTTGCCATCTGAGGCCATCAGCTGAACAAAGAGGGAGTGAACACCAGGACCACGCTGGAAGCCCCTGCGGAGCTGTAACCTTCATCCATCAAACAGGGCAGAGCAGAGGCCACGGCAGCATCTGTCAGTCTGCAGCAAGAGCAGCAGGTTCCTGACTATGTACAAAACATCACAGCAAAGGGATTTTTCTCAAGCTGTGCTCTCAGAGGTGTACTACCTACCACTACTTCGAGACACATGCGGACGTGTGGCATATCGCAGAGCCTTACGTTACAGGCTCGGAGGAGTGATGGCCAAGCCTTTCTGGCTGCTTCAGCTTTTTGGGCAGCCCACATGAATTACACAACTGAAATCCTGGGCAATGCAGAAGAGATTTTGTGGTATAAATAACAGCCAGTCATAGTCATCCCAGGCTTCAGCGGCATTATATATAACCAAGGAGGAATGCAGGCAGCTCTGTCCATGCATGCCTAAGGAATTATTTTAAACATGTTCAGGGGATTTAGAGCCAGCGTTTACAAAATAGTTGAGGCGTGTGGTAAGAAGTGTAACAATTAAAATATTGATGAATAACAGGTTAAGTCCACGATATTTGCTGGAGGCTTGCCAGCACCAGGCCAGTAAAGGCGCAGATTGGTCACCTCGGTGCAACCTGCAGCAGGGAGAGTCAGGAGCAGGGACCAGATGCCACGAGGCCCCAGTGATGGGTCTTTCTCAGCCTCCCTGCTGCAGTTATTCTCCACCTGCACCAGCATTGGGTGAGTTTATTAGCAAGACCTTCTCTTCTGTGCCCTTTAGAAAAGCTACAGCCCAGATGTTATTTGGCTCCTTCAGGGTGCACATGTGCCCCAGGGCTAAATCAGAGGCACTTCAGCAGCAGAATTAGCAGGAAGCTAATGATTTCCATCATGACTTCCCCTACCTATTTCAAATTGGCAGTAGGAGAGCAACCCACAGCTGGTATCCCTTTGCCCTCTCCCCATCATCCTATGGGCTCCATTTCACCTCCCTCCATCCCCGAATGAACCTCCATTTCCAGCAGATCTGCCAGCAATGCCTGTTGCTCTGTGTAGACTCCTCAGGGCAATTAATCAGCCAACTTGTCACAACTCTTCCGAGCCATAATACAGCCAGCCTGCTGCACAAGGACAGGGCTGTCCTGTACCTCCTTCCTTAGCCCAGGAGGGACAGATATATAGACCATAAGGGAAGGCATGTCCTAGAAATGGGGGCACCCTATGGCAACAAAACCCCAAACAGAAGATGTACTTAATATGCCCCGACTTCTAGAGATCAATCCACAAGATCAAACTAGAAACATCGCAACATAAAAAGTCCTAAAACAAGGACAGGGCTGTCCTGTACCTCCTTCCTTAGCCCAGGAGGGACAGATATATAGACCATAAGGGAAGGCATGTCCTAGAAATGGGGGCACCCTATGGCAACAAAACCCCAAACAGAAGATGTACTTAATATGCCCCGACTTCTAGAGATCAATCCACAAGATCAAACTAGAAACATCGCAACATAAAAAGTCCTAAAAGGTACAAAATATGAAATTCAGCTCCTCAGCACCAGGAGTTTATCCCCACAGGTCGCTCCTGTTGCGCCACACTGCTCGCTAGCATAGACAGCCTTCAACTCACAGGATGCAACCACAGGACACGAGGAAGGAGAAATCTGCTCACCTCTGCAGGAGCATCCTCCAGCCTGGGACCAAGTGCCTGAGCCCGGAGCCTCTCCAGAAAAGCCTGCTGCTGCCATCCATAATCTTTCGTTTCCAAGGGTGGATAAACTCCTGGTGAAATAAAACATTTCTAATCAATAACCAGTTTAGGAGACACTTGGATTTTCCCCCCGGATGAAACCCTGCTGCAAAACAGGCAGTGGGGGTGTTTTTCCTTGGCAGCTCATGGTTCAGTTTGTCAGTACAACATGCTAATTTGTAGCAGAGGCGGAGGGGGGGGGAGGGGGAATAAAAAAAAAGAAAAGGCACTAGAGATTTCTATTATCCCCACCAACATTTCACACATTACAGCTCCCCAGCATCCTTCATTGTAGCAGCCTGGGTTGCAAATAATGGCTTTAGATCACTGCATTACCCTGCCTCCACTTAATGCAGGGTTTAATCCACTTTTTTTTGTTTAACAGCATTTGCCACAACAGCATTCCCATCACAAATAGAAGCTGACACCTCACTCTTATTCCAATTCAAGCTAAAGACTGATTTAAGTTTTAAAATAAAACTTACTGATGTTTAAGGATGTTTTGATTGCCTACCCAGTCACTGGGGCATTATGAACCACAGCTTTCTTCAGTACGCAGAAGCTAATAAATGGAATTACAATCATAGGAAAGGAGGGAATTTTAAATTTGGTGGCAGTGGTTTTTCTTTCAGCTAGAGAAACCTTCTTACACAGCCTAGCATTAAACAGCAAGCACCAAACCTGTGCAACTTGATCCCACATTTCCCTGTAAGCAGCACTTAACCAGCCAGGTGTTCAACTTCACGGGAAAGTAGTACCTGGGGACACTACCACCACTTCCAAACTCTCCCAGCACTCGTGCAAGAGGAAGACTTCAGAATAAAACAACCAGCCAGAAAAGCCCTTTAGAACAAGCTGCTTCTCTAACCTCATGGATTTCCACTCCCTTCCCAGGCAAATCCCCACTACATACACACCTCCCAATGATGCTTAACCTTCTACGTGATCCACCCACAGACCTTTTTCAGTAGTTTTCTTGCAAGGCTCCCATAACACACCTCCCTCCACTCCCAAAATCCTCCCAGCTGGGGCTGCTTCCACATTTATCTCCCTCCAGCCCCCAGCCCAGGTGAAGCCAAGCAGCCAAGCTGGCTCCCTTAAAGGGTCTGCAGCCCCTCTACTGGAACCTGGTGTGGCCAAGAGATGTTTCATGCTAGGACAAGTTGGGTACCAATACCACAAGCATCCAAACAGGTTCTGCTTGGTTCCCCTGGAAAGGTGGGAATTCGGTGCTGCTTTGGGCAGGACAGGCAGTGTTACAGAGCTTCTTGCCATGCAGACTGCATTTTGCGTTCCTGTTTTCTCTTACTTTATTTGCTACCTAAAGATTTAGTATGCCATGTGCAGCTTTGCATGCCTTTCTGCATCTTGAAGTAAAGGATAATTTTATTTTTATGTATATATTCTGGCTTTTTAGCCCTAGAGCCTTCCAGCTGAGCCCACAGTGTAGCCACCACATTGCCCTCTTCTCTGAGCCAGGGATGCTGGATCCTACCCCATCTCCATAGGAGACTGCTCCTATCTGCTGGGGAAACAAGCCTAACGGTAGAACAGGCTTCGGCTACACGATGGAAATTCAAAGCCCAGATAGAGAGAAACCCCAGGGATTTCTATCCACAGGTTCACTTCAGGCCATCTATAGCCCTTAATGATGTTCCCTGGAGGAGTCCGTGCATGTAACAAAATGCGGGAATGAAATTACATAATCAGCATCTCCCTTCGCTACAAAGAGAAGCAGCCGGTACATTCGACATCACTATTTTCCCCCTCATTACAAAGATGGAGTTGTAAAGAGAAGGGCTGGTGCTCTTGAACCCAGTGGGTCTGCTTTACAGGGCTTTTTTCAACCTCCTCACTCTCCGATTCCCTCATGGCAGAGCAGCATTACAGTCAAAATGAAGTAATCCTTTGATAAAGTGCAGTCATTTATTTGAAAAGTGTAGTCTCGCCATTAAAATGCAAATGAAATGAGTGCTAATATATTAACTTGGGATGGGAGTTGAAATGGCTTATGACAAGCGTGCTTTCATGTGGAATATAGTTAAGTGATAACAGTGGGTGTGTAAGAGAAAGCAATATTCAGATGTACATGTTTGTTTATTGAAGATATAATGAAGGGCAGCACTTAAAGTGTATTATTTCCTCATCTTGTCTTTCTTTTGTCCCTCCCTGGATCAAGTCTACTACTGCAAGGTCCCTCTAAAGGGGATTTTGATCAAAAGTCATCTTTGATGAATGATCTGAGTCCACACAAAAGTCGACACGAAAGCTGAAATGTAGTTAATGATCTCCTTTGAAGAGGAGCAGAAGGGCCCCCCCAACGGATATCCCATGTGCTGCAGTTGGCCTGAGAACTGAGTCAGAAAAAAATGGAAAACGCTTGAGCTCTTCCATTCATTGCCCAGGGATATCCCTTGGGAACACGGCCAGCATCAGGGTGGCTCTGGGTCTTCTTTCTGGAAAGAAACCTATCCCGGGATGTAGGGACAACACCAGGGCACTGGATGGAGCAGAGCACCCTTACTGCCCGTATTCCTGAGAACAACCTTCTGCACAGAGAATAAAGTCAACAGCCCTGAATGAGATAATGTGACACCTCTGACACAGGCCAGAGAAGCTGAGGCTTTCAATGCTGACATGAGACGAACTAGATGAGATCTAAACGAGATGCTGCAAACATGGTAGCCACGTGCAAACACATTGACCTCCCGGTAGCTCTTCCCTTCTGCACCCGCTGCTCCCCTTCTCAGGTTGATGACCCTGTCAGGATCATCCCTAGCACCAGCCCCAACCCCTCTCATCCTGACTGAAGTCCTTGGAAACAAAAGCCACTCAGCCAGACAGGATATGTTCCTTGAATTACCCTTTTCCAGATTAGTTTTTGCAGCAATTCCCTGGCTTTCCTCTGTGCCACAGACCTTCTGCACTTCTCTAAGCATCTGACTTCGGGCTTTTGAGTGAGACCACCGTAGTAAGTGTCTTGGCTCCCACCATGGTCAATGGAGGGAGAGAGATGCCTTAAGGGGGCAAGAGAGCCCATTTAGGGTCTATATCACCTATAGGAGGGCTCTGTCTACAGAGGAACCCAAAGCGATTAGGGGTCCCACTTGGGCACCTAAACCTCCTAAAACCATGGGCGCAACCTCAGCCCCAGCTCAGACTCTTCTCCAGCACTTTTCAGCTCAGGGTGGGGTGGCAGAGCCTGAGCCATCTGGAAAGTGCCAGAGCCCCTGGTCCTTAGCTCAGAGGGGAGCCACAGTGATGGTGTCGGGAAGAAACGCAGCCTTTTCTGTGCCTCGGGCTGGCACCAGCAGCGTGGAAAGCCTTTTCCAGAGCAGAACTGCTTCAGCTTATCTTCTCGTCCATATGCAAAGCACTGCTAATCACACGGGACGCTCGCTTCTCCGGTTTGCTTATTTTTGCGCTTTCTTGGCAGTTGTCAGCAGAGAACACGCTGCTTGCCGTGCTCTCCCCCCTGAGCCCCCTCCTCCACACTCTCCGGCTGCTCCGACCTCCCCAGCGTGGTGGGCACATTGGACATGGACATTCACAGACAGCAGCAGAGCATTGGGAGAAGCAGCTGTGAGAAGACACCAATGCTACAGAGAGACTTCCAGCACCAGGGCTGTGAGAAATTCCATCCAGAGGACGCTTCTTGCTCTGTCTCTGTATAAAGCCGAGTCTGCATCCAGGGAGGGCTCTGGTCAGTACTGGAACATAAACATCAAAAAATATCAGTCTCACTGAGATATTGCTGAGCACCAAGGCTTCTTATATTTCATCCAAACAAGACTGATTTTTGTCAACCTGGACCTCATTATGGTGCAAAATCAAGAGCTGGAGTTGCACTGAACAGCCAGTGCCTCGTGCTATTTTCCTCCTCTTTCTTGCACCAAGGAAAACAAAGATGTTTCTGGAGCGTTGGTTTTCTTTGCTAGGTGCTATTCACACTCAACAGAAATCGTGTTTCCACCACAGCTGGGCTGTGAAAACAGAAGAGTCCAACCTGTTGGATTACGTAGCCTGCCTTCGTATGACATCAGTTATTGAGCATCACATAACGTACTCAGCGCTTCAGTGCTGGGGGGGTCTGTGGATAACCTCTAAGGGGTCTGTAGCAGGCAGATGGAGAAAGCAGCTACGTCAGCGAGTTTGCACCCTATACAGAAACAACCTAAAAATACAGATTTATTTTTTTTATAAAGAGGATAAAACATACTCATCCATAGCATTTCAGGGCCCATGATCGCAGGAAGGGCAGAGGTTTGAGCCCCTTGTTGTCTTGCAAGGATGCCAGGAATGACCTAAAGCTTTCCTTTCCCCAACAGCAGCCCCCGGCAGCTCTTTAAAGGCACAGCCATGTGGCTTTTTCATTCACCTCTTCCCACTGCCCTGCTTAGCACTCGGCAAAGGTGCAATGAGCAGGGCTCACAGGGAGAAATACTCCCTGTCCTTCCTCCCTCTCAACACAAGTGATGGGTAGAGAGGTGCAAATTTTGCCTTTGACCCTGTTATGGAGGTAGGTGCTTGCCAGCATCTGAAATAACTGCTTGACACTTTGAAATGAAATCTTCTTGCTATCGCCACCCCCTTCCCTATCTGCTATGTTTATGCACATACAGGTTTGTTATTGTAGGGTTGCTCATAAGTGCTCTGCCTTTGTCTCCATTACACAAAAGGGTTTTTTTCCATCAAAACAGCTAATTAAAGTTCGTTCTCTTGTTGTGAGATCATTGTCTAGACAAAGAATTATAGATTTTGCCTAGATAGACCTAGTCAAGATAAAGCCAGCCAGTCACATCTGCGTAACACTGTCTTATCGCTGTTCGCAATGTACAACAAGGTAGATATCTCCAGGTAATTATGTCTGTGTAAAAACACCTCTCCTTTTGTAGTGAAGAAATAACATGTGATACATGTGCTTGATCTGCCTGGATTTGGTTGTTATTGTAAAGTTGTCATCGACTTCACCTACATTCTGTTGTGACTTTACTGCTGTGAGCCAGGATAAGACTGCCAAAAATTATTTGCAGTTCTCGATTTGCATAAAGGAATGCAAACATATTCCAGCAGCATTGGGAACCGTTCGGTTCATTTTCACAAACATTCACAGGAAGGAAATGTTGTTTGCAAGGACATTTTGGGAAATGAGAGACTCATCAGGAGTGTTCATAAAGAGGTATATTAGCAGGTGACCCTGTATTTGAACAGGTGCTGGGGAGAGCACGGTGGCAGAGAGGTTAAAGCCTCTGTCCAAAAGAGGGGAGGGAAACCCACCAAAAAAAGGCTGCTCCCAATTATCCCATCCATAAGTAAGCACCTTGTTGGTCACGTTTGGGATGTGCCTTCCACGCTGCAATGCCCGTTGCAGAAAACACGGCAGCTTACCCAGCCTGGGACAGGCTGCAGTAACTCTGCAATCAGGATTGAACTTGTTCCTCCTACGGATCAGCCTGGCATTTCCCAATGCACAGTGCAATACTGGGATTAGGATCTCCTTTTGTTCTGTGTGTTGTATTAACATGCCTTTGAGCAATTTCTGCTGGACAGACATCTGCCTGTTCTCAGCACAGATACATTTGATGTTGCAAAGTGTGACGTGGCAAATACCTTTGGCAAGATGACCAAAATTTTTATGATGCAAACTGTGCCTTAGTTTAGGAAGGGGATTTCTAATTCCTTTACACTCATCCGTCTGCACCGAAGCCTTTCATGTTGTCAGACCCATCCAGGGAGTGAATGAGCTTTGAACTCCAAGACCTTTGCCACTGATCAACTAGATGATCCCAGGCACATCATTTAACTGTTTATTGACTCAGATTCACAAATGCAGACATCAACTATATAGAAAGACAACGCTCTGGAGTATTCAAAGGCATTTTTTTGTGTGAAGTACTTCTTCATCTTTGGACAAAAGGTGCTACAAACTAGTAATATATTTGTTACGATTAAAGTGACGGCAAAGATCCCACAATTGCAGGTTAGCGCATCCCCATACACCAGCTGCTTACTGCACTTACATTTATTTCTGCCTGGTTTTGTTTTCGAACCCATGCAAGTGCACGACACCTATTCCATGCTAAAATTAATCCTATATCCTCTTTGGAGAAGATCATTTTCACAAAGCCTTCACATATCCTTGCTTGGCCAAAAAAAAATCTCCGTGAAGCTTCAATTAGCAAGGTAGAGGAAGCCTGGAAAGGCAGGATAGAAAAGATCAGATCATCACAGGGCGATTCTCACGTAGCACATCCCCACTGCAGCAGTCAGCCCTTTAGAAATGCTAAGGAGTTAAAACTCTTTGCTCTACTTAATCTCTAGCCAGAAATACCTAGAGATCATGTCAGCGTTTTCTCTGGAAAGTACGTGCTGCTTTTGCTGTCTGCCACCCAGAACGAGGGCATCTTGCTGTCAGACTGGGCTGGACCACCGGATGATTTTCTGGTTTGTGTGTGCTCCAGGGGCCACAGAGCTGTGACCTTGTCCAGCAACTGCACTGGTGCATCCAGTTCCCCAGCAGCGATGCTGGGTTGAAGTAAAGAGGTATTGCCCACAGCATCCCGCCCACCATGGCATCAGGTGCTGTGAGACCCTGCTGTATGGCAATTCCATGCATAGGTGCAGAGTTTTCTGAAGTTAAATAAACCCCATCTCTTTTCTCAGGCAAACTATAATTGAAAATTTCTGGTGTGGCAGTGCCTGTGTGGGAATTAGCGAAATGCAGAGAGGGAGGAAAATAGCAGAAGTGTGCATTTCCCCATGGAAAATTTTGATTTTGCAAACAGGACATTTTCCTTTAGGTAATTATTCCAGTGGAAAAATCTCCAGCTAGCTCTAGTACTTACCACAGTCCTGGCACTTAATGATATGGCTTATGGCGGCAATCACTTGTAACACCGTGGCATGCTGTCGGAGGGGATTTTTATTGCAGTTTCTTGTATCATGAATTGCAGTGGAATAATATAATGTACTTTGAGCTAGTGCCCATTGCAGAAAATGAGATCTCCCATTTGGGATCAAGGTACAACGATATAAAACCAGAATAGCTCACACTTTGCAAACGCATAAAGCTCAGGCAAGGCAGCAGAGATTTCTGCTGGTGTAAGACAGACCCAGAGTCTTACCCTGCTTCAAAGAAATCCTGCTATGCATTTCACAGACTACGCTTTTTCTACCTTCCCCACCTGTTAGAAAACATTCCTTTTGAGCTTCTCTAAATGAAAACTGTACATGTGCAATATCCAATATATACAAATAACCCCGTTTAACATTGACCTGGCATTGAAATTTAACCAGAGCTCCCACTGGGTTACAAGCAGCGTTGACCTTTCCAGTGCTGTCTCTGGTCCCATTTGGACGCTGGAGCCAAAACAGCCTGAAAACCTTGTGGGAATTCATTGTCGTCCCCCCCCTCCTCGCCACTCCTTCCCCCTCTGCTGCTTTGGAAACCTCCGGGCTGGAGGCGTTTTGATGGAGCACAAGCAGGACTGACAGCCCCGCGCAGTTGTTCCAGCTGCTGGAACACGCTCAGTAACCTTAGAAATGAGAGAAAACAAACCTGGGAGTCCCACAGAGCTGATTTTAAGGTTCCCATTCATCCCCCAAGCATAAAACTCACAAAATGCACTTAAAAAAGCTCAGCCTCTCTTCCCTACCCCCCACTCCCCCATCTGTCCAAATCAAGACCCTTTGGGGCCGGATCCTGCTGGATGCTTAGCATGGCCAAGCACCAGGCTTCTCTCTGCAGCCACTGCAGTGCTTGGCCACTGGGGAGGAGGTGCTGAGCCCCCCCAGGATCAGG
>NW_009600085.1:42510-61220 GCF_000690535.1 Cariama cristata
GGCAGGAGGCCCTAAGGCCCCCCCAAGCCACTTGATTTATGGCTTGCAATAATATGTGTTGGAGCACCACAACCCAGAGTGCTGTGCGGCGTGACCTGTAAAAATAAGTCTATTAACCCTAATCAATCTCCCATTATCCACCCTCATCCGCAATTTAGCCAGCAAAGGAGTCACCAAGGCCTCTCAACTCGGTTTGAACTAATCCCATTGTCTTTCCTAATCAGGGGCCGTGAAAGAGGAGCAGCTTCTTCGCAGCGCAAAATTATCACTTGGTGTTTAAGGGGAAAAAAAAAATTGGGGGGGGGGGGGGGGGAAGGGGTGCCCACCTAAAAAACTTTCATCTTTTAATGAGAAAATGGAGAATTGTTTTCATTCTGAATTGCCAGGGCTAATTGAAGCCCAGGGCTGTGGTCAGGATGCGGGACTGGTGGGTATCGGTTCCCAGGGCCCGCGGGGACCGCTGGGCACAGCAGTAGGTAAAGTGCTCCAACAAAACTTCCTGTTGCAATTAGTAAAAGCATGTATTCAGATTAAGTGCTTTATTAGGGGAGCTAATTATGAAGTTTATCGGAGATAGGATGCGGCTCGGCTTGGTGCTGCAGCACCTCTCCCCATGCGAAAGGGGAGAGCTGCTCCAGCCTTTGAAGGACAAAGGGATCTGGCGTGTCGCTTGTATGGACTAATGGTAATGGATTCAGCAGAAAATGTCACTTGAATCCAGACCAGGAAAACCAGGAATACAAAGCCTCTTTCTGAGTGAGGTCTTTTCTTTCCTTCCCAACCATTCCTCCTCAGCCTTTAAAAAAAAAAAAAAAAAAAAAAAAAAAAAAAAAAAAATTGGAGGACCTAAAGAAGAAAAAAAATTGGAGGTCCTATCAAACTGGCAATGCCCAAAATAACAGTAAATCAGGAAACCCTGCAATGTCCCCTGTCTGTCTTTCAGACAGCAGGATAATACTCAGCAATGAAAATGTGCTCTGTGGTGAAATATCCGCTAAATTAGTCCAGTAGCAAGTTAATTTTCTTTTGCTCTTTTACGTTAATCAAAAAGGAAAAGACAAAGTGGAGACATTATCATGCTAGAAATTAAAACAATCCTTGCAAAATTTCCCCCTTTCGGCATGAATTAGAGCAGAAGCAAACACACCACAGGGCTCCAGCAGATCTTTCAGGATTAATTATTATATCCACTAGCAGTTCAGCATTTTCTTGTAAAATTCAATTTTTCAAACCCCCCTCTCTCCTGCACGCACAAGCCTGTTGCCACCTTGCAGTGTCCCCACACAGCTGGAGGACGAGACCTCCTGCGCCTTCAGGGTGTTTCTGTTTCAAGGGCACACAAAAAACCTCAAGTAGCCTCCGAGCAGAGCGATGAACTCCCCAGATACCACCACTGTCAGCTGGAGGCATCTCCGTAAAACTGGAGTCAAGGCAGAAGCTGAGCCCCATGGGGACGCTCACCCCGAGGAAGCCCAAAGGAAGATTTATTCGCCCCGAGGACCATGACAACAGCCTTGAATCTGCCCTTGCCCCAACCTCGGCTCCGAGATAGGAGCAAGCTCCCTCCAAAGCCAGGAAGAAATGATACCCAGCTTGAGCATCCCCCTCGCTCCAGCACGCTGGTGGATGGGTTTCATCACAGCTTTGAACAAATAAGAATTATTGGATGGTGCAAGAGGAAGAAACCTCATATGCACAAAAATACCCATGTACAGCAGACAGTTTGAAACATGAAGGTTCCCAAATAGAAAGAGGCTTTGGACAAGCATGAATTATTGGATGGTGCAAGAGGAGGAAACATCATATGCACAAAAATACCCACGTACAGTGGACGGTTTGAGGTATGAAGGTTCGCAAATAGAAAGAGGGACAGATACAGCAACGTTTTGCAGGGCTCTTTCTCTCTCCAAAAGGAACAAGGTTGAAGGGAGTCATCTGGACTTCACAAGGTGTCAGAGGTCCCGTGTCAGTGCATCATTGTCTCCAGTTTGGTCTGTGCATTTAGTGACAGGCCCTCAAGCAAGCAGTCGGCATGAGAAATTGTACCTATTAATGGAGCTGTGGGGAGAGGGGCTCTCCTGGAGCGACAGAAAATACCGGGTCTGGCCGACATATACTCCAGCACCCTCCCCACAGCCCTGTGTGTGCTTCAGCTACTTGCTTCGCTTTATCTAGGCAGGGAGGTATGGATAATTGCGTCTGTGCCGATGGAATACGCTCAGCATATGCCTCAAGAGAGGAAAGCACTGACACCCTTTTTGGAAGGAGCATTGAAGATACTCTGTGTTATGGATTGGGTAAGCTATTAGATTTATTTAATGAATTAAGATCCTGACGTGTTATTTACAGGATGTCTTTGGAGATAGAGTTGTAACTCATGGCCTGCCATGGGAAATTCTCCACACCAAGGCCTCGAGGAGAAAGCATTCAGTTTTTTATGGTGTCTGTTGGGGAGGGAAATTAATGCTAAGAAGGCAGTGATAATTTGCTGCTTTATAGGACTGAATTATCACCCTGTCAGCACCGAGACGAAAACCCTGAGCCATGAACAAATATACCTTTGCACCTGAAGCTGGCTGGATCGGCTACCGTGAGCTCACATCACTTCGCGTCGGCTCTGTTGTTCCAGTAATTAATTCTGAAGGCTCCTGGATTTCACCTTGTCCCTTTATTTTGCTGGGCATGCCTTAATTTGGCACTCCGATATTCCATGCTCCTTCTCCAGGCTCATAAATCACACACAAACCCTTCCTGAAAGTAGAAAGGGGATCTGTTCTCCTCTTGATGCACATGAACAACTTCCCGGAGAGTTCGTGCGAGTTTGGCACGTGCATGGGAGAGGTGCCTGAACCCCATGGACCAAAGTCATTGACACAGAAAATTAATTGCAAGGGAAACAGCTGTCTGAAAAGCTGGAATGCTGTGACTTTGGATCAAATACGTTATGCCATATTATAAAACAGTTTTATTCAGTGTTATCTGTTGTTTGCTGGAAGGCAGAGTCCTTACCTGTGGTCTGCCATTCCTTGCTCCATTTCTTGCTGTCCCTTTTCCCCACTGCATTTATGGACGTGGGGAAAGGTATGGATTTTTCTCTAATCGCTCCCAGATGTTGAAGAAAGGTCTTTTGTCCTGTAACCACACTGGAGTCAAAGGAATGTGGAATGAGAGATGGGGTGGTAAAGGGCTCCCGTCGGTGAGGAGGTGGTTGTGGGCCTCAGTCTTCCTCCGGCTGAGCAGTCCCTACTGATGGGCTTGGGCATTGCCCAAGGACTTCTGGACTTCTAGTCTGGATTCCCAGCATGAAAAGATGTGGATTTATCCTAGGGGCAAAGAACATCCCTCTTTCCTCTGGAAAAAGCTACAACCACTGCTCTTTCCTCTGAAACACAACTGGCTCCTGGGCAAGAGCTTCTTTAGCATGGGCTTTAGGCTGCCTCTGACCTGGAGGGCAGATGCAGATGGGGATGAACTGAGCTCTGTTTTACCGGGAGGCTGAGCTCGTAGTTAATCTAACACAGTTAAAGCACCCACGTACTTGCTCCCAGCACCCTCCCAATTATGTACAGTTACAGAGCTACAAAGAAAAGTAATCAATTTTGCTCTTCTGTCAAGAAGCACTGTATAATTAAATAACAAGACGCTCCCACACGGCACAGGGACCGTGCTGGATGAGGACAAGGCACCCCTACACCAAGCATGTACTTACCATTTTCTATGTCCAGTGTGCTGGTTTTGGCTGGGATAGGGTTAATTTTCTTCCCAGTAGCTGGTACAGGTCTACGTTTTGGATTTGTGCTGGAAACACAGTTGATAACCCAGGGATGTTTTTGTTCCTGCTAACCCAGGGATGTGTTTGCTACCGCTGAGCAGGGCTTACCCAGAGCCAAGGTCTCTTCTGCCTCTCACCCCACCCCACCAGCGAGGAGGCTGGGGGGGCACAAGGAGTTGGGAGGGGACACAGCCGGGACAGCTGACCCCAGTGACCCAAGGGATATCCCATACCGTATGACGTCATGCTCAGCATATACAGCTGGGGGAAGAAGGAAGGCGAGGACGCTGGGAGCGATGGCATTTGTCCTCCCAAGTCACCGTTATGCATGACGCAGCCCAGCTTTCCTGGGGATGGCTGAACACCCACCTGCCCATGGGGAGTGGGGAATCGATCCCTTGCTCTCCTTTGGTTGTGTGCACGGTTTTTGCTTTACCTGTTAAACTGTCTTTCTCTCAACCCAAGAGTTTTCTCATTTGTACTCTTTCGATTCTCTCCCCCCATCCCACCAGGAGGGAGTAAGCGAGCGGCTGCGTGGGGCTGAGTTGCCGACTGGGGTTAAACCATGACATCCAGGTATAAGCCTGGCAGCCCAGCAGCCTGCCAGCACATGGGATTTTCCAGTCGTCTGTATTGGCCTGACGTTACTCCCATGGCAGGTAAATACTCAGGTCAGTGGTGTGTACTTTGGCCAATTGCACCTGCAACAGCAAAGAGACATTTTACTCGAGCAGGCAGAGAATACAGCCCAGGATTGTTGCTCTGCTTATTTTTCAGGGCAGGAGGACCTGGGACATCTCTCCGCCACTTCACTGCTCTGCAAAGCCTATGGCTCTCACAGAGCAAACTAGAGCTGATCAAACACTTTCTGATGACCTGAGTTGCACCTTTTTCCCATCCTCAAAACGCTCATTCATCAACAGCACAAATTTTGCTAAACTGGACCAGTTGCAGCAAGCCAGGCAATGTTTAAGAGAAGGACCGGTTTGACATTTTCAAATTGCAGGGTGCTTTACTCAACACAACTTAGTCTCAGACATCTCAGGCATTTCTACAGCAAACAGCTATGAAAAAATAGGCTTAAAATTTATTTTAATGAGTTATTTTTCATATTTCAGTATGTCCCTTTGGAATTGAAGTCTTTTTCAAACTCCTGGAAATCCTTGTGTGTGTGGGCAGAAGCCAGCTCCCACCCAACCCTAACAGCAACAAGGAGGGGATTTCAAAATGACCATGGAATTGGTGGAATGGCTACCCACTGCTTGGGGATCGGGGAACAATTGCCCTTCATTCATCATTATTTGCAAAACGCTCTGGTATCCCCGGATTCATGCAGCTCTAGATGGGTCATGGGTAATTATTTCTATAAAAAGAACCAGTGGGACAATGTTGTTCAGCCCTGAAGTCAATGAAAGATGTTAGAGAGTTTGGCTTCGAGGGTGGTGGAGAGGGAGTGTGAAAGCCGATTATCCAGCTTGGATTCTCCCTTGAGTAATTTCCATCGTTTCCATTTAGCTTTTATTTGTTCTCTAGGAAGCCTGATTATAAATCAGAACCGGGCTGCCTTCAAACACATTTTCAGACAGCCTGCCTGCACCAACAGGACAAAACTCAGTAATTCATCTGGGTGGTTGGTAACCATGATATCATTTGCTATCTACAATCCTTTTCTCCATACTGTACCTCGAAAAGGGTCTTGCTTTAGAAGGATTACTGTACAGAACAGGCATTTCATAGCAAAAACCCCATCTATATAAACAGGCATTGCCCAGAACACAAGGAACAACCCCTTCTATCAGCGCTAATCCACCCTCTGCCCTATCCCTATGGATAACCAAACAGCCATCGAAAACAGGTGTATGTTAAGTGCTAAAAAAAAATAAAAATAAAAATTAACAGCACAAGATTATATTATCCCTTCCTGCAATTTTTAGTCTCACTTAATAATTACTGCGTTGACTGAATGTAGTGAACAGAGGCAGACATACCTATTCAGGGAGGTATTTCATTTAACATCTTGGCCTCTATGCAGTCACTGGTAAATTTTCTAAGAATTTCAATAGGAATAGTATTTATTGTTATCCTTATTTCACCGCAATACAAAATTAGTCACGTTGTTTCTATAACTGCATCTGCAAGGCTGAAGGAATACCCAGCTGGGTCTCGGAGATGCAAGAAGCAAGCTGGATAAAACTGTGCCACCCCTCCACCATCACTTCTCTGCCCATCCTTTATTGCAGCAGTCAGATCTCACCACACCACAAGACTGAAGGATTCCTGCGTGTCCCAGCAGAAACTCAAGGGAAAAAGCAGTTGCTGCTCCATAGGAAGGTGAAGGTCTGACTACCCTTCAGCCACAGGTCCCATTCATCATCTCTCCTTGCCCAGCACAGCAGTCACGTTCTCTATTTGATTGCCTTTCATGCTGGAAAAAATAAAACAACATCCAGGAGAAAAAGAAAACAGTGATGGGAAGGGGTTATCCAGACAGCAAGTACCGCATCCATCCATCGCAAAGAGAAGAACAACTCCGGCACTCCACGTCACGGGGAGTGGGTGGGAGGCTGCTGGGAGGTTCAGGGTTGCTCCGCCAAGGAGCGATGGCTGCCTGCACAACTGTGGTATCCAAAAAACACCTGAGCACACAGCAATCTGTCCTTTCGGGTGTCTGCAGGGACCCGATCCTCTGGCCTGAATCTGAGCCAGGCCTTCCACATGCTTTCTGTGGGCTGCCTGAACAGCCATGTGTCTGTAATGCAGCAGCACCATTAGTCCTTAGACTTGTATTTTCTGTTTCACTGAAGGAGTTTGAAAGCATTTACACTAGTGACGGTCACAACACTCGGCAGAGCTAATCTGCTTTTCACACATCGTCAGGATGGAGAAAACCAAGGCGCAGCTATAAGACAGGCTTTCAAAGCACCTCACTGTGCACCCCAGACCATCCCTCTCCAACCTGAAAGGGCCCAGCGCTTCTTCAAATTTCTGGGCAAGTTCTTTCTCCGAGGCCCAGGGCTGCCCTTGAAATGCAGAGTTTTTTCTGTGCTAGAGAAACAGTTCCCGTTACGGGGGAGATTGACTGGAAAATGGTCTGGGTTCAGGGTAACAACAGCCCTGAGCATTGCTGGAACAGAATAATTCATCTCAGAGACATTTTTCCCTGTCAGAGTAAATGTAATTATGTATGTAATATAAAATAAAGGAACAGTTCCCCAAGTGGAGAAACCAGCTAAACCTGACTTGTGTCCCCAGGGACGAGTTTCCCTGTGAAGTTTCTGGTGCCTAATAAAGACGGAGCCTCTGCTGGTTTTCTCCTAGTAGAGCTATTGCGAGTGTCTCTCTGCTGTCTACCCGCTTATTCTCCCGCAGCAGAAGCTCTCCATCTCTGGGCCTCCCACCTCTCTGACAGCTGGTACAAGGGAGACTACCATTGTCGATGGCTTCCAAAAATCCTGGGGGAAGGGATAGTGCTTTCTGTTTGAAATTCTGGAGGTGCCTCCATGCTCTCCTTCAACCCCATGCCCCTCCAAAAAACAAACAAACAAACAAGATAAACATAGGAAAGGTAGTGTAGCAGATCAGCCTGCTTGCATTTAAGACACAGGGGATACAGAAGACTTGTATTTTACTGTCGTCTTCAGTCTAAGACTCAGGATTTGGCCAGGACACAGAAAAACTTGCTGGAAATCAAACAGAAGGGGCTTCTGTCCAACAGGGCAGACTCTAGACCAGGGCTATCCAACTCCTTGGGCAAGGATCCCATTAGATTTTCAGCAAAGAAGCAAAAATCAATCAGTACAAGACAAATTTTGCAGCCTTGTCCAGCTACAGCTAATGATATTTGTTGAATACACAGACACTGGATGCCCTAACTGGCACCACTTCCCAGTCGCACACAACGTTCCCTCTCATTCCTTCCCATCCTTTTTTCTACTCCCATTCCCTGCAGGGCAGGACAGAGTGTGGAGAAATCACTTCTCTGAGCCTCAGGTGGAGGGTTTGGGGAAGAAAATTATAGATGTTTGCTCCTAATGGGCCTCAACAGAGAGAGGAAAGGGAAATCATCTCCAGCCTGGTATGGCAGAGCCAGAGGTACCAAAAAATCACTGTGATGGGTACAAGCTCCTTTTGCAGCTTCTCCCATTCCCAGCTACTCCATACAGCCACAGGAGGAGAAAACTATCTTGAATATTGGACACCTGGTTCACGCAGGGATGGCCCAGCCTTGCATGAACACTATGGGAGCTGATACACCATCGTGTCTTACCCCAACAGAGAAGAAAATTAAGTGCAGACAACCCCTAATGGAGCAGGTTTCCTGAAATACCCAGAGAAGAAAAATAACTTATAGAAAGTCCTCAGTGACTCCTTCTTCTTACGTGTCACTAATTTTTGAAGATTTATGCCCACATCTTCAGCCCTCAACATCACTAGGTCTTTGCTGGACCCGGCACCCCCTGTCCCAGCACAGGGCTCATCCCTCGCTGCAGCAGGGGGGTCCATGGGGGGGTGGGGGGGGTGGTGCATGCAGATCAAAGCCCGAGTGAGAGAGCACTCTGCGGTACGAGGCTGTCTAGCCAGCTGATGCTAACCACATGTGTAAATCCTAGCCAAAATGCCTATGACAATAACCTATTTGCTATAGCTTGCTTCTCTGAACTTTGAATTCTCCTTTGTTGCTTTGGTTTGGTTTTGCAGCTTGGCCTGACAGTTTGGGTGACTGGCTCAAAGCCTGCCTTTGGGCTGCATTTTCTTTCACTAAAATCCCACCTACCTTGTCTCATGTGTTGCTCCCTCCTGCTTTGCCCCTCTTTAGAAGCGTCAGTTCTGCGTGGGTTAAGGGATTCACTGGGGTGTGCTTGTTCAAAATGCAAACCAAGAATTACGAGAGTTGCAGTTCTCACATTCTGTGATGTTCATTTGATCCTAAACCTTGGCCCGGTTGGCTACAACTTTTTTGTACTTGGTTCTTGTTTTTCCCCATGGACCAAATTACCTGAAAGGGGGAAGGCAGAGTGAATCCTTGTCCAGCACCTCTCAGTCAGAGGTTGGACCCTGGGGGAGTCCCCAAGGTAGCCACATGCTCCCTGCCAGAGGTGGTGACATCCCTGACTGCCGAGAGCAGCCCGGGCTGGGGCAGCAGGCAGGAACGCTCTCCCCAAAGCTCTCCCCAGCCTCCTGTGGCTCAAGGCTAAGAAAAGAATCACGTTCTAGCCATAAACCACAAATTACCTCCCAGCACAACATAACTTTCAGATGGAGGACTAGAGATACCAATGCACCTCATTGCTGTGTGCGTTACCAGCCTTCCTGGTACCAAGCCACAGAAGATCTGAGCTGTAACAGCACATCTTCCCAACATCTTTAATTTCTGCTTTTAGTTCTAAGGTGCACAATGCCACTCAACCGGGGACAATCGTCACAGTGACACTGAGGATGCCAACAGGAGGAATGCTGCCCTTTCAAAGAGCACAGCTTTGGTGTTATGTATTTCTGGGAAAGGTAAAACTTCTCTAGTGACATTATAGTTTGATGGATAGAGCACTTAATAGCTAACCTTCTCCTACATGGACAGTGATGTCACCTTTCTGCATGACCCACAGCAGCACTTTAAGCTCTAGACACAACCCTGCTGATGGTCAGGACCAGCCAGGCTGCCTCATTGCACCAGTAACGTCTTGGCCAAGTTCGGAAGTCAAGTGTTTCTTTCTCCCGTCACTGCTAGGTGTCTACAACATCTATGAATCAATGATTCTAAAAAAACCCAAATTGAGTCCAGCCTTCAGTGGGTGTAAATCAATGTGTACAGTACAAGTCACTACAGAGCAAGATTACATACTTATCTGGTAACCTTAATTAACAGGATGGGATTTCATTAGCAGAAAGGAAAGGCATTTACCATTAGGTCTTTCTGACTTCTGAATCCATCAACATCATCATGCATACATTGATTTTAGGCATAGATAAAGAGGCCAAAACTTCTCTACCAGGAGTCTGATGGACATTATTTTTCTACTAAATAATGGGATGTTTTAGGAACAGGCCCACTGTGCAGCATTACCATGTCCAGATCCTTTGGGATGTAGGGACTCAGTGAAGATTCAATTAGAGCACCTCTGCGGGTCTGGGAATACTTACTGCTGATCTGTCACAGACTACTCTAATTGTCTTGTTCATGCCAAAAAATTCACCAGTTCTGCTCGTTAACACAGCAACTGCACCTTTTACCTTCCTAAGGGAGAAAGCACAGGGAACAGAGACATCCTAACCAATTGCATTCACCCTGGAGCATTTGAGTTAGGCAGCTCCTCTGGGTGGGTCAGCAAGCACCTGATCCAAAGCACGTTGAAGGAAGTGAAAATTTTTCTCGAGATGTCAAGGGATTGACACAAGGTCCCAAGGCAACAGTCCACATTAACCTGGTTTTGCACGAACTATCTGTGGCTTGAAGCTGGAAAGACTAAATTTGGCCCTTCCTTTTCCTGCATCTTTGGACTCTTTCCAAAGGGAGCTTCCATTGACTGAACTATCCCGAGGCCCTACGAGTTTTCCTGACAGCCATAAAGCCCAGGACACCTACACTGACCCCTGGAATACAGTCCATATTTTTCACAATTGCCTGGTAACATTAAAGCTAAACCAGCAATATTATTCCTGCTAAAAAAGCAACTAACAAATGGGATCTATCAAGAAAAGCCAAAATTAATTGCAATCTAGTGATAATGAAGAAGCTGGGTTGGTTTTCCACAATTGCCCTGTGTTAGCTTCACGGTGCCATCCATCTGCAGAGCTCTCGTGCACATGTCCCACTGGACAGCACTGCTACTTAGAGCTGGCAGGAACAGAGGCATCCTTCCGAATTAAAAGATTATGACCTATCACAAAAGGTGTGTTTTCATTTGTGACAGTCAAAAACAAGACAAAAATGTTAGCCCAAATTTACTGAAAACAAGGTCTAAAACATTTCAGGCAAGTGCTCATTTTGCTTATTACCTGTTCTGCTTCCAGTCACCTTTTACAAGGTGGAGGGGTGGGGTGTGGGGGAAGCCAAAAGCCTAAATCCCACTCAAATTCCAGGAAAAACAAGACTTAGTTTCTTAATCAGAACTTTCCAACATAAAAAAAAAAGTTTCGGGCACTTTACAACCAACCACCACATGAATCAGCACATAACCTCCCAGATCACCCAAACAGCTTCCCTGAACACATCTGGTTCGTGATGCTTCCACTTCTAAACTCCATCCATTACTCTGGCAGCTTTCTTCTGTGGGCAGCAAATGAGGTCATCACCTTGCTTGTGTCTTCTGCGCTGTGATGGAGGGGTCAGAGGACAGCAATGGCTCAGGGCACCACTGGGATACCACAGCCAGTGGAAGGGACAGCCTCATAACACAGTGGGCTCTTCTTAAGGGAAAAGAATAAATTATGTCATGGAGAAGAGTCAACGTCTCCTCCAGGACATGGAACACCAAACCTTTGACCCTCCTGGTCACCTTTCAAAGCCTTGGGCCAAGAGCTGCTGAATGCCATTACCAGGAGCCAGCTCCATGCATGGGGTGAATGGTGACCCCTCTCTAGCTCGTGGCTGCGCTGGTGACCATGTTCAAGGATGACTTTAGTGGTGGAGACCAGCCCATTCCCACCCAATGCTGCAATGTTAGCAAACAGGCCCTGCCATTGGGGACCTGGAGAATGGCTGTGTCCAGGTGCTACCTTCATGGACATTGGACAGAAAAGAATAAAGGGGTGGTTTACTTCCTTCTTTCCTAAAAATATGTCTAAAAATACATATACAGTGTATGTCCACACATAGATGAAGTCAGGGTCTGTCAGGGCTGTTGACAACTACTGATCCCACTCAGATTTAGGTCTTTGGCAGTTTTAAGGAAGTTCTGTGGGCAATTTTAGGTTCTTGAACGTCATTTCAAAACAAAGACAACTGGAAGGAGGTTTCCAGAGGCAACTGTGCCGTGTAGACACCTGTTTACTACTGAAAGACTATGGGATTTGAGCTCATTGCCATCTCTAGTGTCCATGAACGCTTCCTGCTCAGTAGCCTGCAGGGTCCTGCTTTGAAACACATGGTTTTTCTGTCATCTCAGGCCTCACTGAAAAACCAACAGGAGTTTGGTAACTTTTTGCTTCCAGCTCTCTGAACATCAGCAACGCTCGGTCCCTTCGTAGTCAGCTTTGGTGAGACAGCTGTTGAAAACCCTAAGGCCATTTTCAAGTCAGACTCTTGCAAATACCAAAAGGCATCTATTTGCATCATTGGCCTCCCGAATCTGTTTGCAGCTACTTAAATCACTTTATAATGAGATTGAGAATATAGGAAGAGATTTTTCCTTTCTCCTCTCCCACTGTCCTAGAGCATTCCTTCCCCCCCCATCAGCTCTGCTGGGACAGACAGGGTTTGTCCTCCCGCCCTGCAAACTGAGAACCAGTAACTGTCACATCATATTTCTGAAATCATTGCTTACTAACGCCACCATGGACTGAAACATGGAGGAAGAAGAAGGAAGTTCAGAATAAGTAAAGAATAATTTAGAATATTGTGGAGATCAAAAAAAAAAATAAAATCCAATTGGCTTAAAACCAGATGAGCTGCAGAGGGGAAATATTAACTGGCTAAACAGGGAGTGTGTGAGGGCTAGGAGGAGGGCGAAGATGTCCCTGCTTAATGTCGGAGGAGATTTAAATGAAACAAGAAGGCAGCAAGCAGAGGCTGAGAGAGAAAAACGTACTCGTAGCCAGGCCCTTTAAGAAGGGTTGCAATTGAAGTGGCAGAATTAAGAGCACAGCAGCTGAGGGCTGGAATAAGATTGATTTAAGACTAGATACAATTTAAAGGCAAGGCAGAGGTGGAAGCAGAGGCTGGAATGAAATCAATTTACACCAAGATGCGATTTAAACTGATGAACTCGGGATGAGAGAACCGGGGCTGGGGGCGGGGGGACGGATGGGACAAAGGGGATGGGGAGTCGGCAACTTGAGGGGAGATGTGGTGTGAACCTGCTGCTGAGGTGCTGGGGAGGGAACCGGTGGGTCTGGGTGCTGCTTTTGCTGGAGGAAAAAGGTCCTGAAAACCTGTACAGAGCCAAAATTTGGTATGTAGGACACAAGGAGACCACCTGCGAGGGCTACCTGCCTTCATGAGCTTGAATAGGCACAAAAGGGCAGTGTTTAACTAATCCCAGCTGGCCTGGTGATGCCTAAAGTGTTCCTAATCCTAAACTATGATTATCACTGAATAGTGCTACAGGACTCTAAAGGCATCGGTGTGTGTGACATGGGTGAACTTAGGCAAACAACCAAGCAAGCTGCTGTTCAAGGAGCCCAGCACCTAACAGGGGAGGTCACAGCTTTCCCTGAGGCCTTTTCTAAAATCAGGGGCTTTGATAGGACCCTGCCCAACTGTTGATAAATTGGGACTCAGCTGAACGTGTTTACAAAGACCTAATTTAAAACCAAAGAAAGGTACATCCACTATGAAGGGACTAATTTTCGCCACGTATTTCTACTGACTCCTGCCATTCTTATGCCGACGTTTGTCCACATAGAGGGAAGCGCTAGAAGGACTGAATTCAGCCAAGATTTAGGGGCTTTCCAGGTAAGCTGAAAAAATACGGCAATTCAACAAGAGGATCAACCAAGCGTTTTCCAGGCTTCTGAGAGATGGGTTCTGCGGGTACCTGGCTGCATTTTTCCTTCAAGGCTGCCAGTTGCTTTTCAGGAGTTGTGGGGCATCCAGCATTGTCACCTGCACCAGCAAGTCCCACCTCTGGACCATTCCCACCTCACCACCCCTGATGTCACTGGGTGGGATGCACGCTGGGTGGCTGCTTTTGGTGCTTTCTGGGCACCTGCAGCAGGTTTGGCAGAGAAGGAGGTTAAAAAAAAACCTCAGGGAATGGGTCTGGGTGCACATCCACACTGCTGCTTCACCTGCTTGGCCCAGGGTGGGAGCACAGGCTGGGTGCTGTGGGATCGTAACTGATGTGTGAGAAGGTCTCCAAATTCCTGGGATGGATAGAAAGCCATCAAGCAAGGGTCAGCTTGTGTCTGCAACAGCCTGAACCCCTAGAGGCTTTTGCATTGTACAAATCAAAATACATTCAGAAATATCAGTGGATTTGCGAGGGAACACGGGAGGCAGGATTAAAGCTGTGGTTGCACCACATTAAATGGCTTTGCTTAAAAATTCAAGCCAGCCTCTTGCAGCAGCATAAATTAGGAAAGTGCTGTTGAAATCTGTATTGATGCAGAGATGTAAAAGGAGCCTGGCTAGACACAGGTACTGGATGTGGAATGGCAAAAGGCAACCTGGGATGAGGTGACTGTAGATCCAGTGGGTACAACACGGAGAGACCCTTGGATTTGCCCTTCCTGTGGCACCTCCCAGGGCTTCCCACCTGCCTGAGGATAGTAGCCTAAAGGTCTGATTCTCCCCTGACGTAGGGGTAAATCAGGATCATCTCCACCTTCAAGCCAATGAAGAAGGAGGCTTAGAAAATAGATAATGTCTACCCTTTCTTGCCAGGACGTTTCTGGACTAGTCCTTTCCTCTCCTGCCCCTATTAATAGAGGGGGGGGGGAAAGAGGAATATGTGTTTCCACATTTATCTCCCATGGTTATTTTTTTTTCTTTTTTATATGTATATTCCAGACTTTTCCTTTGTAGCCACTCTTGATTTTATTGGGGGGGGGTTGGCTTTTTTTTTTTTCAGCTGGGGCTGTAACAGCTCCAGGGTGGCAAAAGGGAGGCTATGCATGACAGAATAATTGCGGTGGTTTAGAAGGTCCCTCTGTAGAGCGTGTCTGCAAGCAGGAAGCAGCGTGGGTGTGCAATGTTCAGGAGATGCCCTGTAAATAAAGCAGGAGATTGCCTGGAGGAAGAACAGGGAACAACAAAGGCTGCGCAGAACATAACGTGCTAACCCTGAAACTCAGTAGAGAAGGGACTGGATGTTAAAAAAAAAAAAAAAAAAAGACAAAGAAACCCTTAGGGAGGGGAGATGTTTACATTGCTAAGTCATTTATAGAAAGAGAAAAATTTATTTTAAGTCAAGGCAGGAATAATTACCGGTCCATCTAAATGCTCACTGGACAATCTGGATGTAGTTCAGGAAGAGCAGCGGATGCTGTGTGTTGTTCTTGTCAAGATATAAATTTATTCCCTTTATGTGCATTTCAACCAACAATGCTGTGATTAAATGAACGGGTTGGTGGCAGTGTCGGGGGGGGGGGCATTCTGACCTTTCCACAGAGAAGCAAACACTCAAATAAGTACTGTGTGTTATAAACTTTACCCCCCAGGTCACTGGAAGTTTTTGGCTCCTGGTAATGAGAGACATCCTCTCTTACCTCCATGTTATTCATTGTGATTTGATTCTGGCAAACAGCTCAGACAGCTTCTAGAAATACAGCGGTGAGCATCCATCTTGTTGCTGTAGAGGGACAGCAGTGCCACCCTGATGGCACCCGGCTGGCTCTGAGGGCTGATGTTGATGTCCAGCTGTGAGCAAGGCATCCCAGGGGAGGAAGCACACATCAAATGAATGATATGTGGGACCTGGGCACTGGCACGTGAGAAAGGGAAGATCTGTCTCAGACAGAAAAGCCCAGCTACAGTCAAGGCCAGCTCTTGTGCAAGGTGCTAAGTGAGGAGCAAGGAAAACCAATAGGGAGAAAAGGTCTGGGTAGCTCAGAAGAGCTACAAGAGTGATGTTCAAGTTAGAGTTCCCATATCACAGTGATGCTTAGGGAATTCCTTGAGATGCCTCGGTTGGAACTTGATGCCTGAGGTTGCTTTTTTTAGTCAGCTGAAAGTCACCTAATATTACCTTCCCTGCAACTTTCTACTGAGGAGTACTGGATACATCCCACTTGTCCATGGCAATGCAACTGGGCTCTTTAGTGTCTTAGCAGGTGACACAGATGAGGAAAAAAAAAAAAACAAGACAGTGCAAGTGCCATTTCTTTGGCATTGCAGTGTGTCAGCTGAGAAACAGAGCCTCTCCCTACCCAGACCCAGGTTTTTAAGGAGCAGTAAACATTTCCAGGAGAAGCAGAAAGACAGGCACTGTAGCAGTGGAAGGGACTAGTTGGTGACCTTGGCCTCTCCCAGTCCACTGCTGCACAGCCCATGGAAAGGACACTCAGAAACCTTCTCCTACTTCTCACCAGCTCCCAAAAGGTGGAGAATAGATTTGTTCTAAAAAGGTCCCATGCCTCAGACTCCCAAAAAAGCCATTTCACGTCTTTGCAGGGAGAGGGGCAATAAAGGTAAGACAGCAGTTTGCACAGGGCTCAGCAGCCATGCCTGAAATACGCTCACCGGGGGCTGTGGGTGCATCAGCACACGTGCATAAATACCCACTGTTTGCCATATCCCAACTTCAGTAAATCTATCACCAATCCACCAAGTCGCCGCGCCACCAAGTCTAGTAGTCTAGACTAAACAGAAAAAAAAAAAAAAAACACGGAGGAGTTTAGCCCTACACACTTCCCAAAGGATTAGCTGACTCTACAGCGGGTAGGTTTGAGCTAATGCAGATATATGGAGTGTAGCGTGAACAACTGGTGTCAGCCAGCAAAGCGTCAATGGGGAGAAAGAGCACTGCCAGCTTCCCAGCCCAGGCACTCCCGATGGGATGGTGTTTGAGCATATTCCTGAGATGACAGGCTTGCTTTCACGGATGCTGTGAACATCCCCATGCATGGATGTGCAACCTTATCCCATCACCCAGGCAGGGAAAGGTGGGTCACCACCGCACAGCTCACAGGGCAGCTGATATAAACCTGGATGACAGCTTTTGCACCTGTTTGTTTCAATACTTCCCTCACCCCTCCCCAGCATCCTGTAGATAAAAAAGAACTTTTTTCCAGCACTCTCAAAATAAAATGTTTTGGTTTTTAGTCCATCAGCTTTTTTGCTGCCACATCTACTCTTCTTACATTTAAAAAGGTATTTAGCAAATTCAACAGTGACATACAAATCTATTTCTTTATGTTATAACCAGCCCCTTAATCAGGTGGATTCACAGACCAAGCACTGGCTGCTAGAGGTAGATCTTTCAAATTCCCATTAAAAAAAATTATTAAATCAAAGGAATTACCTTACTCAGTAGGAAACAAGGCTTAGTTCTCTCCTCTCTAGCAGATTTAACCAACTGCTATTCCCTTCTTGTCAGCCAAACCACAACACTCCCTAGGACTCCCTAAAGTAGGATCTCCTCACCCAGGTTTCCATGGTCCACAGGTGACCACAGGTGACCACAGGTGACCACAGGTGACAGTAAATAGCCCACAGCTGCTCCCCAGCAGCCTACCCCCATCTCAGTGTTTTCCCTTAGTATCCTGATGAAGTCCTCTGCAAGAAATGTTGGCAGCTGACAATATTAGGAGATTTCAGATGTTCCTCATCTTTGGTGGCAATTAGCAGATCAAACATTTAATACCAGACTGGGAAGAGGGGTTAAAAAGCCCCAGGAGCATTTGGAAGTGGTGGAGGTCTAGTTTTGGGCTGTTCCTGCCTGGCTTTGTGTCTGCTGAGTGCCTTGGGGGAGCTGGCACTTGTTAGTACCTGGCTGGTTTTGGGTCCTTACCATTAACCATATCTGGGGTCACTGTATTTCCTCAAGTCCATTTCATTCTCTTTTCAGGACTTGCCTCAAGCATCCACTCAGCTCTCAATGCATTTTAAACTCACCCTAAAATGATCACTCTTGTGGAAACCGATCACAAACTGTAGGTCTAATGTGTAAGGAAGAAACCACCTCCGTCCCTCCACAGTGATCCAACACAAAAAATTCCTGTCCGCAAGCGAGCATCAGCAATGTGTGAAGGAGTCCTGCTCCCTCATGTCCCTTTTCTCAGCTTGTGAATGTAAAGCACTTTTCTTGTCCTTTGTCATTAGCTTGATTTTGAACAGGCTGAGAATGAAAGAAAACCAGACGTTTCCAGTACTTTTAAGCCCCATTTGGTCCAATTAAAGAAGTCTTTAAAAAAAAAAAAAAGAGAAAGGAGGGGGAAAGCAATAACTTTTAAAAACTTGTCCTGAATGCAAAGGAAAATGGAGTCCACGGTATGAGTAATTCAGGATTAATTGTAGAATTACGTTCTTCATGCAATGTTGGTTGAGAAAAAGAATAAGTACTCTTAAAGTCATTAAAGAAAATCCCAGTAAAATATTGCTTAGCTGATGTGGGTAGTCTTATTGGCCCTTAAGGGAATGCGTGTGGCAGAAATGTCCAATTTATAGCTCAGAGTCTGTCTGTAAACATGTAGTCCAAAGCTACCTCTCTTTGTAGATCCAAGGAGGAGGGAAAACGTTTATCTGCAGGATATTATGGCTGACCTAAGACCGCGGTTCAGGAAAGCATCGCTATTCAGGAAAGCATGGGGCACACAATTAATTTAAAGCCATTGTGATTGAACTGAGGCTTTAGACCACAAGCAGCTTCTTTCTTCTCCAGCAACTGCTTATTTGCCTGTGTGATATGTGAATTCAGGCCTAGTTTTTTCACACAGAAGTGATGTAAAGATGTCTGAAAGTCACCCTGTTAGGAGCACAGCTATCAGGGCAACATCATTGCACTGACACAACCTCCCTCCTGGACCTTCTGCCTGCAGCAACAGAGAGGTTTTTCTCCATCAGGCCACATCATTTTGGGCATCATTCTGATCTGCAATGAAGCTGGAAAGTGGTTTGACTCTGTACAGGGCAGATTTTGTCACAAGCAAGAAGAGCCTGGGGCGGTGGATGAAGGGAGCTGTGCCCAGCGATGATGCTGGTGGTGTACCTGGGGGACCAGGCTGCTGCTGGGCAGGGCAAGGGCTGGGTGATGCTTCTGCTGGGCTGGAGTCTCCCGCAAGGACAGAAATTTCAGCCTCTGCTTCAGTAGGAACAGCAATCCCCATCCTCCAGCCTTCCCTA